>NW_022280618.1:11756-23842 GCF_004355925.1 Anarrhichthys ocellatus | reverse complement strand
ACATACATACATATATACACATACATACATACATACATACATACATACATACATACATACATACATACATACATACATACACACGCACACACACACGCACACACACACACATACTTAATCACTGAAATAGAGTTCCTGGTCCGACAACAACAGAACAGCTGTTCCTTCGTGAGGAACGTTTGAACAGAGCTGCTACAGAAACAACCATCACAACCAAAACCAGAGACCGGAGAGCTGATCAGTGGTAATGGGCTGTGAGGAAAAAAGAGGATTACCTAAGTACGAGGCTCCGAGGGAGTCCCTGGCCGTCTGGAACAGCACCGGCTCGTGAACCGAGGGCGTGGTCACGTCCACGGTGGTCCAGGCCACGCTGTGGGAGGAGCCACAGGCCACCCGAGTGATCTTCTGTCCCTCCAGACCCTGAACCAGCGTGGGCTTCCTGTTGACAGTGGTGGTGCCGTTCCCCTGCTGCCCGTGGTCATTGTCCCCCCACGCAAACACCTGACGGACAAACAACAACAGCATGACCTACAGGCTCACAGGTCTTAGAGCTGAACAGAAGGTCCTGTGCTGCCTTCAAGGTTTCTTTCGGCTGTTGTAAAATAGAAAACCCATCAACTTCATTTCCCACACGTTTAGATTCGCTGCTGAAACGTGTGGGAACCTTGAAGGGAGAGAAAGTAAAAGGCGTCGCTCCGAGCACTCAATCTCAACACAATAAAGTGGTGAAATATAGAGCAGCTGCCTCTCATGATGAAGTGATGTGAGAACATGACTTCATTTGCTGTAAGACGTCTTCTATACGCTGAGGTCGGAGGTGTGAGAGTCGATAAACAGTGAATGAACTATGTGATATCTGGTTTATAATAGTCTGATGACTAGGGACCCCTGAAACCCAGTTCTAAACAGGAACCGGTTCTAGAGTAGTAAAAACCCGTTAGTACTGATGAGGTCCAGAGTCAGCGGTTCTGCTATCGGTGCTTCAGAAGTTCTGGAGTGAGACATCCTCGTATTTTAGAACTTCTTGTGTTGCTGCTCAAGAAAGTCTATTTGTTTACATACAAGAACAATAAAGAACTGTGGATTCTTTTCTTTCTATCTCACAGAATAATCAAAAAGAACCGATCAGAGTATCGATAGTGAACCGAACTAATGAGCCGGTGAGGTCAGAACCAACCTGTCCTGTTTCTGTAACAGCCAAACAGTGCAGCGCTCCAACAGCAACATGGACGATCTTCTTCCCCCTCAGCCCCTCCACCATCTGGGGCTTCCGCACGTGGACGTCGGTGCCGTGACCGAGTCGGAAGTAGTCGCCTTTGCCCCTGTTTGGAAACACGAACCGTGAGCACTCACTGGAGACAGAAAAAGGGAACTGATGATGTCGTACGGTCACCGTGTCACTCTCGTCCGCCTCACCAGGTCCACACCACTCCGGATTTAGTCAGGGCCAAAGAGAACTGAGCTCCACACTCTATCTGGCAGACGGCCTGCCCGTTCAGCCTCTCGATGTTCTGGGGGATGTTGCAGCCTTCGCTGCCTCCGCGACCCAGCTTCCCAAAATCACCATCGCCCCAGGAGAACACCAACCCTGACAAACAATAAACAGATAAAACACACGTTACCGAGTAGAAAGAGAAACGCATCCATCTGAGCCAGAAGAAAACGTCCACAAAGAGTCTTTTTTCAATTGTTCCCAAAGATCAGAGAGACAATGAGGCCGTCGGGAAAAGAAGGCGCTATTTCTTCTGAGAGCTCCGGTGACATCACTGGAGTAAATGGAAGAGAAGCTTGTTTTGGCCATGTCTGTCTATCCTGAGCTCCATGTTTATTATTTATATCTATATTTCATTACAAAAACCTCAGCTTGTGGGAGCAGATCTGTGGGATGGACACCGAGTTGTGCTTTTATGAAGCTCATCTATACGAAGAATGAAGCGGACCTCCTCCGTCTGATGTTCATGGTGAAGAAACTACGTTAAACAAATAGACAAAGACTAGACTTAAGCAAAGCAGCGATGTCAGTCCATCACACAACGCTGGTGATGTGCTGTCATCGAAACATTAGAAAGAGAGCTCGGAGACACTGAGAGGAAGCCTGTAAGTACAGGAACAGGAGTACCTTCATCAGTCAGGGCCAGAGTTTGGGCGTCTCGGCTCCCACAAGCCACCTGGATCACACGATGTCCCAGAAGCACTTTCACCTGGAGGACAAAGGTCACAGCAAGAAGGGAGTTCACGGTCAATTTACTCACTTCACAGTACTCATGGGTTCAACCGATCGGTGCTCGCTCAAAGTAAAACGGGGGCGAGCAGAGAAATAAACCTGCAAGTTGTTCTCAGAATGTGCAGAGATTCCCGTCTTCAGAGAGGCTGATGCATCTCTGCAGAGATGAGTTCTGTTAGTTTGATAGTTCCATCGTTCAGCCAATTAGGTGCAAAACCTTTAAATATATATTTGCACTATTACAAATAAATGTAAACATGCAAAGCACGCATCATTAAATAGATCTAAACATTAAGCTGCAGAGCCATATTCCATACTTCATCTAGTATTCATATTACACTTCATGATCCAAATCATTGGAGGATTAAAACCTTCTCTTGTGAACACGTTTAGTGATAGTGTGCGATGTTTAAAATGTTCATATGTATTCTTGTTATTATTTAAGAGCTTCCTCGTTGTTTAATGAAATCTTAAGTAAAGAGGTAAAAATCAAACACCAAAGTATAGTTTACATGTTCTGCTACCTCGTCATTTGCAAGTGTTGACTGTAAAAATAAATGATATTTCATGAGCCCATAACGAGCTAAACTTAATCAAAATGTAAGTATTCATAGATTCATAATTCATTATTTCATCAACAATGAACCAGGACGTACCCGAAATACAACAAACAATCAATCAAGTCCACATTCAACGAGCTTCTACTGGTCAAACATCATTTATGCAAACAGACTTTAAATGAACAGAAAAGACTAAAGAGTAAAATGAGCTACTGGTGGATTCATTACTTTATCTTCTTCTATATTAATCATTTATACTGTGTGACTGGGCGCAGACATACCAGTTTGGGCCTCAGCTGCGTGGTGTTGTCTCCGTGTCCGAGGCGGCCGTATTCCCCTAAACCCCAGCTGTACAGCTCCCCGCTGGAGGTGATGGCGGCGCTGTGAGAACTCCCACAGGCGATGTCTCTGATGCGCTTCGTCTTCAGCGCCTCGATCAGCCGAGGTTTGTCACAGTTCCTGAGACGGAAAAATACATTTCACACACTTATGTTTAATCACGTCTTTAGAAAGTAGTCCATAAAGCTGCATCGGGGAGAAGTGAAACAAAAACAAACTTTTGGATTCAAGAATTCACATTCTGGACAATAATGAACCCTCCGAGCCCCAAAACACATCGCAAGCATGTTTTTGACTTTTAACAATTGCCAAAACTACACCGTTCCTCTCAGCCAGAAGCTGTAAAAAACGTCATTATCGTCAGGTTTTCATCTTTCCGACAGTGGAGAGGAGAGAGGAAGAGAAGAGAGGAAGAGAGGAGAGAGAGGAAGAGAAGAGGAGAGGAGAGAGGAGAGAGGAAGAGGAAGAGAAGAGGAGTCACTATAACTGTGTTATTAAAGACATGTTCTCGTTCTCTCTGCTTCTAGTCATGATGGTTCTGGTTCTATAGAACTTTATATTGTAATGAAAAACTGAGTAAAATGTGTCCGGAGCAAAAAACACCCAGAAAACTGTTTTGTGGTTCAGAATGAAAGTCCTGAATGTAAATAAAACGCAGACTAAGATAACACACAGTAAGGATATGAGAGACACGCTAACATACATTCTGCTGAAGTGTCCCAGCTTGCCGTCATCTCCCTCTCCCCAGGAGAACACCTTCCCGTCCACGGTCAGCGCCATGGCGTGGCGGCCCCCGGAGTGCACGGCGACCTTCTTCACCACGTAGTTACTGAGCGCGGTGATCTGTCGGGGGATGGGGATGGTCCCGCTGGACAGACCCAGACCCAACCGGCCGTTAGTGGCCTCTCCACACGCGTAGATCTTCCCCTCCACCGTCACTGCAGACAGCGACACAACGCTCACATCCACAACAACATGCACGCTTTATACAGAAAACTCCAATGATATACATCACCAACCTGCAAAGAGGCTTTTTGAACCGCCGGCTACTTGCACCACATTGAGAGCAGAGAGCGTTTCAGAGAAGGACGGAACCTTGATCTGAGGAAAGACACAAACCAGAGTGATGAGAGACGCAGCAGCTTCAGAGCTGGTTACTCTTTCGGACACATCCTCTCATGAGCTTATCAATGAGTACAGATACATAATCAATACGACAACACTGGACTGAGTGGCAGGTCTGATAAACTGGAAGTAAGTCTGTTAAGATCTGTATTCGATTGTGACGGGAACTGAGAACCGGTTCCTTGAAATGTCTTCATGACTGTGGACTTCTCTCACCGATGCACGACGACGTAACGCCACGTGCACGCTGTATCGTGTTTCAGTGCGTCTGGTACTAATAAAAGCCTGGCGGGACACACCCTGCTGTTTACCTGATCATGCAACATTGTGAACAACACATCTGTGTTGACATCAGCAGGAGGAGAGACAGTTAGCTGTTAGCAGCCAGCACAGTATTTCCATTGCATGCTACTTTATACTTCTACTTTACTACATTTAAAAAGGGAAATAATGCACCGTTTCCTCCACTACATTAACGTTAGCTATAGAAACACGTTTCTCTTCATATGTGAAGCTCACACTAAAGCTCTATGGAGAGGACTTAAGGCATCAAATAAACAACAAGCTGCACCTTAGAGCCCTTGAGTCCTCCCAGCTGGTCCTTGTCGTTCAGGCCCCACACAAACACTTTGGTCCTGATGGTCGCAGAAGACTCCAAACCTGAAGACTTCTTCCGAGCGAGACTGAAGGAAACACACAGAGAGGTCCTGGATAACAATTCACTTCATCTTCATCTTAATGCTCTCGTCGCGATTATTGGAAGATTAAAAAGAAACACACAGCCATGTTCAAGTAAACATCGCTGTATAGCTCATGTAATAGTTCAAACGCAGGAGGAGGAGGAGGAGGAGGAGGAGACACTGCTGCTGTCGGGAGCTCAGCTCTCCTCGTCCCTCCGGGGCTCCGACTGCAGGTCCAAGGCTGCGACCCGGTGGCCCCGATGACGAGCATTCAGAATAACTATATAGAAACAGACCATCTCTGAAACATTTGCTCCTTCGTCCCTTCATACCTCCCAGTGGTGGTTTTGTCATCCTCCTCTTCCTCATTGTCAGATGCCAGGAAGGGGACGGTGGCCAGGTCTTCGTCCTCCGCTCGGATGCGTCCAACGATGCCGAGCCCGTGAATCTTACAGTCGATACCGGAGCTGCGGCACTGCTTGATGGAGACCTCGAGGTATCTGTGATACTGGAGGGGGAGAGACATCATTATTATCATATTATTATCATATTATTAAAACACAAGCTTCTGAAGGTAATAAACAATGATTAGAACCACGTCTCAGTCAACTGACCTCGGTGCAGTCACTGAGGAGAAGGATGGTGGTGTCGGTGGGATTGATGTTAATCGTCTTCAGCTCGATCAAGTTGTTCAAAGAGCTTCCACCTGAATATGAAGAAGAGATATTACTGCTGAGAAACACCACGTTGTTCACACAAGAGGAGCAAACAGAAGAATATAAACATTATTATGAACTTATTATAGGATCGGCGGTTCGATGTCCAAAATCAAACAAAAACAACTCACACGCTTCCCAACATTGAAGCCAAATGCAGCCAAAACCATCTAATAATGTTAAATGTAAAAAGATCCCGAGTGACGCAAAAGGGTTAGAAGAAGCAGAATGATGAAACTCGCCTGACACCACCACCAGTGAGGGCATGTAGCTGCTGTCTGCCGGATCCACCACCATCTTCAGCCTGTGCACCAGGACGTCTGGGAAGAGCTCCAGACGGACCCAGTGCTGTAGGAAGAAAGAATGGAAGAATCAGAGTCAGGTGATGCTTCAGAACCTTAAATCACAGCCAAACTAAACAGACTTATGAGTATGAAATTCAATCTCCTGCCTTTCCCTGCGAGCCGGAGGACTGCCAGCACTGATCGCTGCAGTCGATGAGGCGCGCCGCCTGGTTCACGGAGGACGACACGCTGAGGCTCTTGACGGCTCGCGACCAATCGTCGATCAGCATCCCGCGCTGGCTGCTCTGGTGCTTCTTCAGCTGCTTTCCTGAGCGGCCGGAGAACGCTGGAGACTGGCCTGAATGTGGAGGAGAGACGGGTTTACACACACAAGCCTGAACTGCTCTAGACATCGCATTTAATCCGTGCTTCATGATGAAGTCATGAACCGGCTACGTGACCGCGGTGAAATCTGAGCATCTACAGCTGAGAACTCTTTCGACACGGACAAGTCCAGACCTGATTCTCTGGACGTTGTCCGGAGTTCATGCGAGTAAAATGGCTTCAGAAACATCACAGATGCATTGCGTGCAACTAACCCGGCTCGTTGATTCTGCCGAAGGAGTGTCTGGTGTTGTGTTTGCGGGTCTTGAAGCAGTTGTCACAGAAGTCGAAGTCGTCGCAGTTCCTGCATTTGAATCTGGGGCCGTTTATGGGGAACATCTGACAGCCGTCACACCTGCAGACCACACAGGTTTCATGTCAACAACGCGTTGAGATACGCAGCGGCTTAACATCAGACAGAAAGCTTCAACACATTCAGACCTCACTCCAGGGTGAACACTGGGCACCAGCTCCATCTCAGACAGCAGGCCGGTCCAGTGGGACTGCTGAGGGAAGTCCACGATCACATCCTTCCCATTGGCACTGAAAGCTAAAACACAACATTCACACCGTTAGAACAGAAGATTAAACAGCCGACGACATCACTAACGGAGGAGTCTGGTCAGATTGTGAACAGCAGAAAAAGTAAAGAAACGGTTATCGTTCTGAATAGTTTGATCGGTGATATAAAAGGCGGATCAGATGACCCAAAACACACGGGACAAGTTCTCTTCATGCTGCTGAAAGAGTTTCACTGGAGGTGTGAGTCGTGTCTTTAAAGCCAAAGGAAGGTCTGAGTAATGAGGTGTTTTACTTACAGCCGCACTGAAGGACCTCTGTGTGAAAGAGGCTGATAGTTTGCACATGTTGCTCGACAATTAATAAACAGTTGTCAACACATACTTCCCAATCGCTCTTCATTTTAATACTTCTTATGCACAGTGTTGTTAAGAATAGTTGGGTTTTATGGCCGGGCACGCATTAACTTAAGACTAGTTCAATAAATATAAAAGTTCATTAAGAATAGTTAAATGAATAAATAATGGTCCACAATAAATAGAAGGTGATCAGAGCTCGGTATCGGCTGGCACTGTTTCCGGTGATCTGAGCAGCGTTGAGTGAAGATCAATTTGAAAAGGCTTCAGAGAGCAGCTTACCTTTCACCACCCCGACACTCCTGTGAGTGACGGAGCCCCATTTGTACTTGGGTGTGGTGACGGAGGGCTTCACTCTCACTTTGTCACCGATCTTTATATGAGAGGGGGAACTTTGAGGTGGGAATCCTGGAAAAAGTCAAAGAAAAGACCCAAAACATGTGAAACGGTGAAGAGAACAACAACCGCCACTCGCTCTCCTCGCCATCATCAGAACCGTGTGCGCTCACCGAGCAGCTCGATGTGGATGTACCGGACCCAGTAGGTTCCTCCTTTCTGCTGCCAGTCACACTGCACGTTTAAGTCGTGAAGCCCGTCCCGGTCCAGCTTGATCACTTTCCCGACGTCTCCGTCGAACACTTCCTCGTACGTTCTGCAGCACTTCACCATCATGCCCACCTGCAGAGCAGTCGGGGATCGGTCACATCACAGTAAATGATATTGATGTTGTGGAACGGACTACCTTCTTTCCTTCATCAAAGGAAAAGGCTGCGTCTCTTACCTGGATGTTCTCTCTCACGTACACAGCGTAGTCGTCGTTGCTTTGGAAATCCGATCTCTTCTTGAATGTCTGGCTCTCAGTCACCACCGCACCTGGAGGCTGATGACACACAACGCTCTTATTAATCATGTCATCAGGACAATCTGACAGACCAGTGACTCCCTTATTATTATTATTGTTGTTGTTGTGGAGGGAATAAAAAGAGGACAGAAATGTACCACGGGGAACGTGGGCTCGGCCTCCTCCAGCTCCTCCAGCACCTCCTCATCAGAGTATTCATCGGACACGGTGTCGGCGTCCGACACCTCGGTGACCTGAATGTCTGGATGGTCCAGCAGCCAGCCCACCAGAGCCTCCACACCTGACCGAGACACTCAGTTACGTACGTCTCAGGTATGAAAATCACATTGTGGGTTTTAGCTAGAAGGGAAATTCAGGACTGTGTCACAGTGAACTCTTACCTGGGACACCAGAGGCGCTGCCCGTCGTTCCAGACAGCGACTTCAAGGCAAACTCGACGTTTTTCCGCGGGAACCCCATGTCCATGAGCTGGAGGACGATGGGTAAGGGAGGCACGGGGGAGGTCTTCTGCTTCTTCTGTTTGGGGGGTCGGACGTGTTGCACGGTGACGGGCGTGGTGGCCTCGCTGGAGCTGCTCTCCTCAAACAGTGGCGAGGACGGGTGGGCGGATTCCACAGCGAGGTACTGACACACTGCCAGAGCTGCAGCCTACAGAAACACAGACACACAGGTCACGCTGAGGCCAACGCCAACACACCAGCTCTCCGAGGCTTCACCCACATCAAGGCATTTCGTCTGTTCTCTCGCTCGTAGCTCTGCTGGAGGCTGAAGTCTGTCGTACTGGAGAGCTTTTATGCTTTTGTTCCTTTACAGTTTGTGTGAACTTTACAATAGTTGAGCAGAACAAAATAAGCATTAATAAGAAAAGGAAAGTCCTCTGTTTTGTGTCCGTCGTCTTCCTGAAAGCCTCCAACCGTCAGACATCGCTCCATAGGTCTGATAACACCACTGGACACACCGCTCGCTCCAATAACAGCTGCTTCCTCCGCATGTTGGCAGGAGTAGAATTAAATAAATGCAGAATTTAACTGAACAGCTGCTAGTAAAGACAACAAGGTTTAGTTATCCATGTTGAATTAACCTGCTAGTCGATCGGAGGCGGATGTTTGTTTTCTTCTGTCTGCGTGACCAATCAGAGAAGGACACGTCATGACTGATGAGACAGGAAGTGAGCATTGGTGTTTTCGTCATCGTCACTACGACACAACCCCAGAGTTTATAAACTAACACGCCGTCGGCAGCGTTTTCAAACATCTGTTTTAGTGTCTCTAGTCGTGAGGACGCTCGGACTAAACGTAGCAAAAGAAATGCGTTTGAAAACTGAAAGGTTTTGAAAGGTGTGAACGCAGCCTAACGTATGCAATAACAACGCTGACACAGAGCGAGGCCCATGGACTCACCTCCATCTCCTGCTTGTCAAAGATGGCTTTGATGGGTGAGGGCTGGGTGGCAGCAGACAGCAGCTGCTGCAGCAGGATCAGTGGAGGCAGAGGACCCTCAGGGGACAGGTCTCCCACATCAGGAGAGGACACCACCGGGTCCTCTGCAAAAGAAACAACACAGAGGGGTCATGAGAAGGACCCAAACAGAACCGACAAAGATGACAGCAGAATAAAGTCCAGATAATGAAGGAATGGACACACAGGAGCTGCTAGGCTGCATCAAAAGAGTTTGTGCTAACTGTGCAAACACAGCTCATCTTCAGAACTGAACCAAAAGGCCACAATAACTACATGTTGCCCATCTTGAGACCGCCACATAGAAAACTGGAGTAAGCAGCAAAGACTCTCCTGACCCTTCACTGTCTTACCGCTGGGGTTGGGTCCGATGTCCAGAACGGCTGCTTGTGAGAGGATCTGTCTGAGTTTGTCCTGGTGAGAGAGCAGAGCCCGTCCTGCCTTCAGAATGTACAGCCTCAGCTGCTGGCAGCGCAGCAGGTGGACGTCCACCTGGTCGGCTGGAGACACAAGAGGTTTGATTAAATCCACTGGAGCACGAAACCAAACATCCTGCGCAGACCGAAAGCTTCTCACGTCGTGGTTATTTGTAAAGAAGAATCATTCATCTTAGAAAGAAGGTTCTTATCGTCAGGGCACTTTGACAGACATTAGTCTAAATACTCACTTGTTTTCTATTTGATATGATATTCATGAGCCTCTCGTGGTTCTCTTTACCTGTGAGCCCTCGACTGACGGACTTCTTCATGCGTTGTTTCTCCAGTTTGCTTCCAGCCAGACTGACCAGCTGAGCCCAGACCACCAGCATGGGCTCAGAGAAGGGAAGGTTCTGCACGCTGAAGGACACGGCGGGCAGCTACGGGATACCACCACCACAGAAGAAGACAATCAGTATTTCATTGGTCTGACGTACAGACGTGAGCATCCAAACACTTCCGTACCGGTTTGAGATGACCGAGCAAGCAAACCCTGCTGGTCCTCATCTCGTGAAACTGGACGGTGATTCGTCCTTTCGGGGTGATGCGAGTGACGGTTCCCTCTCCGTATTCCTCGTGGACGACTTGGCCTCCGAGTCTGAGGCGCCCATCGATTCCTCCAATGACCGCCATCACCGCCATCAGACTGCCCACTCGAGGAGCGTCAGAGTCAGGGAAATACTCCTCCAGGAAGCACTGAGAGAGAGAGAGAGAGGGGGGGGGGGGGGGGAGAGAGAGAGGGGCGGGGAGAGAGAGACAGAGAGAGAGAGAGAGAGAGACAGGAGACGTTTTATCAAGAAGGCCAGAATAAAAGCACTAATGTGAGTTAAAGCGACAGTAGTCACATCTACGACTAACATGGTCACACACACACTAACTGAACCTATAAAGCTTAGATAACGCTCACTGCTTCAGACTGGCAGCCTGCCATCACGTCTCCGATGGAGCTGAGCTGAGTGTTGATGTAATTGTTGATCATGCTGTTCCATTGGTTGAGAGCGTGCAGAGTACGCAGCACAGAAACGATCTCCTCCGCCAGCGTGCTGCTGTGAGTGGCTGTGAGAGACGCCTGGGGGCGGGACTTCCTCCTTCGCAGGGAACCCTCTGTGCAGAGGAAGCAGCAGCTTAACACCACATGTTAAAAAATGCATGATGTTTTTAAAAGGAGACTAGAGTATGATTGGTGACTGTACCTCTGAGTAGCGGCAGGTCTGAGGAGCAGGTGCTGAGGAGGATTCCCAGGAAGTTGAACAACTTCTCCACCAGGAACTTCATGTCCTGAGAGCACTCCGTCTTGTCCCACGAGGGCAGGACGGCCTGAAGGAGACGAAGCGCCAGGATCTGGAAAAAAAAAACAAGTTTTTTTTATAAATAATCCTCCGACAACAGAACATCAGTTCATGTTCCTCATCCAGCATCCGTAGCTAAACCAACGAAAAATACTAACGCAGCGTAGTTCGTAGACATTTCACAGAAACATTTTGTAAGTTATCCACGAAATCATGAACGAGGAAGTATAAAAGTCCAACAAACGGTGATCGCTCCTCGTGTGAAACAAGTCAACGTCCATTTATTTGTCACGTGACTTAGTTACAGCTCATCCGTTGGTTATTTTAACCCAAATGACCATCTCGTCCTAAACCGCACTAAGTTGTTTCCTTTTAGATCCACGATCACGGTTTTTCTAAAAATAATTTATTGTTTTTGTCACCGTCCCAAAAATCATTTCAACCGCCCTGAAGTCTGTAAACCATCACATCTACTAAACGTTACACTTTGACTTTGTTTTAGTAATTTACAAGGAAATAAAATATTAAAACTAATCTCTTTATTATTATTATTATTATTAATGCTGTATAATAATGTGTTTATAGCTCGTGTTAGAAGTTAAACATCTCATAATTCATCTCTAATATCTGTTTTATATTCATGTGAAAACATCTCCTTCAAACTGCTGGATTCATTCTAGTTTATCACCAAAACTACATTTTACAGATGACATGTGAACACATCATGATAACGTTATAATGTACCTTCAGCCAGTACTCGTGTTCACTGAGCAGAGCCTGAAGGCATCATGATGTACCTTCAGCCAGTACTCGTG
>NW_022280618.1:0-6756 GCF_004355925.1 Anarrhichthys ocellatus | reverse complement strand
TCTAAAAACACCACCATGAGACCACAACACGGAGGCTACAACAGACACACATTTTAGCTTCAGCAGTCACACAAAATCCCATGAACTGACAGCATCAACACCTGCGCCTCACTGGGACATGTTTTACTTTTTAATGTTTTGGTTGTGTAAATGAATATGGCATACATTTTGGCAAGTGTGTGTTTTTGTATTTTGGAAGTTGAACCTCAGGTGCTACAATAAACTGTGGAGCCAAGATACAGACGTTCAGACCCTGAAGGACATGAAAGTCAAATTAAAGCGTTCAAAAACGTTTGATCACAGTACAGGATTCATTACATCAGACTTCACACCTGACCTCTCAACTGTACCTGTTACTATCTCCACCAGATTTATCCATTTACTTGATTTATCTTTACACTCTGAAAATGAATGAATGTTTGGTAGTTATGATCAGAACTGATGTTGGTGAAATAATAACATTTAATTTCATGGCAGGTTTTTGACACCGAGGACATTCGAACCCTTTCAAAATAAGTTGCTAAGATATGACTTCACTTGACAGGATTGAAGGAACTCGTTCTTCTTTCTTGCCCATAGATCCCAAGCGGCTGACTCACCCGATGTTGGTTCCTTCTGGTACGACCCTCTGCCAGCCACAGAGCATCGCGTACTGCACGGACGGCAGCAGGAAGCTTTTAGAGGCCAACTTCAGCATGGTGTCGATTCCCTCCAGTCTCACCTCGGCTCTCTCCAGCTGCAGTCAAACAGAGTCCACATGTTTTTTCACGTAGAGTTCATTATGCACACGTCTTCAGGTCTTTTAGGGGATGAACCTACACAGTGTATGTGTTTATTGTGCTGAAGTTAAGTTCATAAAAGCTCCAAAGGAAGCGCACACAGACGTTTAGGATCAAGTAGACCAAAGTGTAGTTCATACTGTCACAAACTGATTCACTGATTAAAACACTTTTTACAAAGAAGAACAATTAGTTTTTATTAGCTTTAGAAACAGGAAGTCTTCAAAAAAAAATGTGAGTAAATATTTATCAGCCAAATCAAATAGTTTATATTCAACCTTTGTTTCTTTATAATGAATTTAATACTTGTTTATTTACAGGGTTTGTATGAAGGTAATAAAGTAGTTTATGAATATGAGATATGAGTTTATAGATGATTATAATCCCTCCTCTATGGTGGAGGTTGGTTTATGGAGTTTTGTCGGTTACTCTCCTCAGAGTTCATTGTGTTTGTTCGTCCTCTGGAGTTTCAGAGAATAATGAAAACAACATTGAGGATAAAGGTCTTTGTTGGTGCTCAGAGGTCGCATGCCGTCTGTGGTATAAACAAAGCTTAATCTCAATTTCACCAACTTAATGTCGCTCAATGTCTCTGTCCTGACGTGACGACCCTCTGGTGACTCATCAGAGTGAAAGAGGAAGTCAGTAAATGACATCTGGCGGTCCCCTTCATTTGGTCTTCTACTTTACCACGATGACTCCTTAAGAAGTCAGTGACGCTCACCTGTTTGAGGAGACACTTCCTCATCTTCTCCACGTCCAGCGGCTCCTCCTTCAGAGCGAACTCCACGATGGTGACCATGAGGCTGGACTGAGAGAAGACCCCGTGAACGCTGTGCTTCAGCCAGCGGTACTTCTGGACTTTGGCCACCGTGTTGAGAAGCGGATGCCATTTGTCCTGTTGGAAAGAAACAGAAACAACAACACAGGAATGTCAGACTGGACCGAAGACATTGTGACTGCCAACATACCTCTGCCTGTGATAAAAGATCTTCACATGTGAGAGACAGTTATCTCGTTAGTTATTCTTAAACTAAATGCAAATCAATACCAATCTGCATCCCTTTAAGGACTGGAGATTATATTTAACTGTCCGACAGACCTTTGAGAAGAAGCTGATTTAAGATCATAACACTAAAAATGAACGCATGTATTTTTTGTTACATCCTGTGAAACGTTCCAATAATGAAGCTTCTTTAAAGCACCTTGGATGTCTTGCTGGTGGGTGACTTCCTGTCAGCAGGCGTGGGGCTGATGTGGACATTAAGCTCCTCCCCATCGGTCCCTTCATTCTCCAGCTTTGGCTCTTCTATGTCAGCAGACTCGGACTTCTTAGGCACTAAAACAACAACAACATTCAAAGTGAAGCAGAGCGAATCCCCGTCACGTGTGCTGTAGTTCATGCGATTTTAAATGACCCACCTCTTTTTTTCCTGCGGTCCCGGATGAGTTTCTGGGTGATCCTCCTCCAGCGGGGCTGAGAGCTCAGCAGCTTCAGTTTGGACACGATGGAGAGGTCGTTGCTCACCGCCGGACGCAGCTCGTTGAACAGGAAGCGCAGACGCTCGATGACGGGGGCACACACCTCCTTGTAGGAGCGACCTTGTTCCTGATGAGTCTGAAGAAAACACGTCATTAAACGCTCATGTTTACTCTTTGTTTTCTCCTCCATGTCTCAAGTTACACCTGCATGACATTAGTCTCAGAGTCTTTTATTATCAGGGACGGGTTATCGATACTAGAACTCTTATTGATTCTGCTCATCGGATCAGTTCCTTATCGGTTCTTTTTGATTTTATTGAGAGAAAAAAAGATAATTCATTAAGAAAATAATCCACATGTCTTTATTATTCTTGTATGTAAACAAATAGTCTTTGTTGAGCAGCAACACAAGAAGTTCTAACGTCTCTAAAACACATTCTCCGCTCAACAGTCCCTCGTCATGGTACACAAGCTATAAGCAGGAATCCTACCTTGATTAAAGAACACTTGGCCTGGTAGACCATGCGGCACACGTCAATCACAGATTTAGGGAGGGACCTCTGCTTCCCTTGGTCCACACCTAAGGCACACTGACTGACAAGTGAGAGGGCAATGTGGCCTGTGACAGGAAGAGAGAGAGAGAAGGGTAAA
Source organism: Anarrhichthys ocellatus (assembly GCF_004355925.1). Taxonomy (NCBI): domain Eukaryota; kingdom Metazoa; phylum Chordata; class Actinopteri; order Perciformes; family Anarhichadidae; genus Anarrhichthys; species Anarrhichthys ocellatus. The sequence goes on along the minus strand of NW_022280618.1, from coordinate 3,844 downwards.
TCAATTCAGATCAGAGAATATTAAAAGAGTTGGAGGATGAGGAGGTGAAGAAAGGAAAGATTCCAATGCTTCGTCTGACGACGGAGGCACTGAGAGACAAGTGAGAAAGAAAGTATTCAGGTGATCCATTTAATAAGTCTGATTGAAGGTGTTCTCTCTCTCCTGTGTTCATGACTCAACAGGTGAAAAGGATCCTTTATTTTAAGGTCCTTTCAATAAATCATTTCATACGTCCTCGTGTTTTAAATAGAACTAAAAGCATTCACGTTTCCTTCCAGTTTTACTTTCTCAGCCTGAAGGTTATGTAAATTAAAACTTACCTGAAAAGAAAACACGAATGCTTTTAGTCTAATTTAAAACATGAGGTGGTGGTGCACTTCTCCCTCTAGGGGCAGAAATGTGTATTACAACAACAAACGTGAAGATCATCTGACAAAACCTCAGGAACAAACTCCTGCCTCTCAGTGCTTCAACTGGTAACAATTAATAAATAAATAAAAACATGTAAAAAGCAAAGTGAGCCAGAAGTATAGGTCATAGGTCACCGAGGTCCTGATGTTTGAGCAGGCAGCAGAGCAGCAGGCGGCCGACTTCCTCCACAGGGTGTTCGGGGGGGAAGGTGATGGGCGTGATGAGATGGTACTGCTTACAGCAGCGCTCGATTTGGCACAGGAAGTCCTACGACAAAAACAAGAAGATCAAGTGAGTGAATAGAACCTTCAGCTTCATGGCTGCTGGGGGTCTATTCTGTTTGGTCTCGAGTCAAAGACGATGTTCACATGCACAGTAATATCCCACTATTATTCATACACCTATGACAATATTCTGAATTTGACATGCTTCATGTAAACATCATATTGCGTTTGTATATTCTGAATGAGTTCTTGGATCACGTTGAGAGTCAAACATGTGTGATGTGTTGATATTGTTCATGTCTCCAGCTTATTCACTCTACGAGTCTCATAGAGGGTTCTACTGCAGTTTGTGATGTCGTGCATTGAGGTAAAAAGAAAATCTCGGAAGAACAGTTTTACAAAACGGGAGCAACGTGCCCGCAGCTGCAGAATGAGGGAACATTTGAAATACTTACAGCAGGTTTGTAAAGGGAGCGTTTGATGCTAATGGAAGTGTGCACTGCTGCACATAAACTGGAATATTCATCTTTATTAACCATGCAAACAGTCGAGTAGGAATTCTGCTAGAAATGTAATATTTTGTGCACGTAAACGCTGTTGTTGTCTGAACCTTCACAGTGTGGTCCTGAGTGTTGTTGTCAGCAATAGCCTGCAGGAAAGGCTGTGCGTGGTCGCTGAGGGTTATTCTCCGGGAGTAGAGTTTGGCCTTTTCCGGGGTGGTGCTACCCAGAGAGCTGCAGTGGTCTTCGTCCTTCTCTTCGTTGTAGTTGTAGTGGATCTGACTGGTCTGCAGGCCGCCAGAGAAAATAGACGACTGGAGCCATTCTGTGCAAAAGAAAAAATAAACACTGTTTAAAATTGAAATTGAAAGAGTTTATTTCAAACCAAGTTGCTTTAAAATCCTTGAACCCACTGGCACATTCGATCTCCATGGGGGACAGCGGGGTGCTCTTGGCGAGGTAGGAGGCGTGGAGGCCCAGCAGCAGCCCCAAGTTCCTCTCCGTGTCGATGAGCGGGGACGAGAGGCTGCTCAGGTCCGGAGTGGTGACCGTCTCCTGGTTCGGCTGTTTATGGTAAAAACACCACAACGTCAGACACCGGAACCACTTATGAAGAATTAAAAGTCATGTTAGAAACACTGGGTCGTTCTCAATTCACCATTTTGTGCCTCCTCGATTCCTTCAAGGGGCCGGGGAGCTATGAGCGAGGAAACAGTGTTTCCATTGAGATTCTGTGTTTCCAGGCGTATAAAGAGGAGTGACACACGGCTGGACTCTAATGTTACACATCCTTTTTGTTTTCACAAGTATTTATTTAAGACGATCAAACTTTCTGTCCTCAGTTTGTGTCGCTCCTCGTCAGACTCTGTTCAGCTGATACTAATGTTTTATATTATTATAATCCTGACATGTTTACAAGTGAAAACATATCAATCAGAACATTCAGCTCATATTAACTGTATTTCATGTTGTCATTTAGAAAGACAGGACTGTGTTTGTGTGAATATCATATCATACATGTCACTCTTTGTTATATTGTATTTTTCATACAAACATTTGTAGTGCTTCACACAATAAAATATATAAAGCTGATAATATGTGTGTGTGTTAAATAAAAGAATGTGTGACATCCGATCGTTCTCGTCACATGTCAAGTTTTAAATTGAATTACTAGTAAATATATATTTGTCATGAACAGCGTTATGTTCCTCTGACAGAGATCACAAACACAGAGTTATGACTAAACGATGATCAGCTGATCAGCTGTGACACACGTCACGTTTAACGGACGTCTCTAAAATGTCGGCCCGAGGCGACGACATCTCGTTTGTTTCATGCTCGTCGCCTTAAATCATGAAAATGAGAAGGACCCAGTATGTCGGGACAGTCGGTACCTCCATGTACTGGCCCACGCAGAAGGCCTGCATCGACTCCCTGGTGTCCTCAAACTGCAGAGCGGCTTCCAGAGCGACCACCGGGTCCTCTCCTGCAAACTGGGCTGCAAGAGGAGAGACGACGTTACAACAAGGACAAAGATGTGTCTCAAATCTTCTCTACGATTGTTGTTCGACCTCACCGAGGATGCTGTTTCCTGCCAGCGACTGGGACTGAGCCTGGAAGTCCTTGATGTCGTACACCTTTCCGTCGATGACGGTCCAGAATCCGCCGTCTTTGTTGTGGTTCTCCAGGTCGGCCTTGCGAATAAGGGAAACCTCCTCGTTGTTCTTGGAACTTTGTCCTGTGAAGAAGCATCCTGCCACAGCAGAAGAAGAGCTAGTTACATTCTACACAGATCTTCACAACAAGTTCAGGGAATTCAGGATTTTAATTATTTCACGTCAGTGACATCGACTTCATTTACTTTCACAAAACATTTCGTCTTTTTGTGCTCATTCCTAAAAAATAATAAATGAACGTTACACTAATATTCCCGTTTACATGCTGCTGTGCATGTTTAACATAAAACAACTTCATGATGCTGATGAGACATGTATGCATATCCAAAAAACCTGTTGATATTCAAGTCCTTCGTGACGTTGAGACATGAATATCTGAATATGAACGGCTGCATGTAAAACAGATGAGTAGGAATAGTGTCTTTCTCGGAATGAGAGCAAAAAACACAATCAGTGTAACTGAGTCAGTGTATTATACCCATGATGCCGGGCCAAGCCAGATCCTCATTATCGTCCCTCTCATGTCCCGGGGCCAGGTGGTTGAACCGGTCCAGGTGCTCCAGGAGTCCGGCCAGGAGAGGGATGGACCCGGTCTCCTGCATCAAACCGGCATCGATGGTGAGGAGGAGGACGATGGACACCACCAACTCAGGCAGCAGCACTCCTGTCAGAGCAGAAACATCCAGAACAGTCTCACCAGTTTGCTTGAAAAAAACAAGCAGTTCACGCTGCACATAAAGTCTCAGCAGAAGAGGGATTACCAGTTAGATCTCCTTCAATAACGCGAGAGACTTCAGCAAAGTGGCGGCGGCCGGTGGAGGCGATACTCGTCGCCACTGGGAGGATGTCTCCGATGTGAGTGCACAGCAGGGAGATGTACTTCTTCAACAGGGAACCAACACCCAGGAGCTCCGGATCTGCAAAGACAACAGATCAGATCCCACATAGAGCTCGTTCTCAATCCATGATCCGTACTGACCCCCCCAGCTAACGGCTAACCAACAGGAGGAGAGCTAGTGACGTTAGCAGCACC
>NW_022280617.1:11783-23864 GCF_004355925.1 Anarrhichthys ocellatus | reverse complement strand
ACATACATACATATATACACATACATACATACATACATACATACATACACACGCACACACACACACGCACACACACACACACTTAATCACTGAAATAGAGTTCCTGGTCCGACAACAACAGAACAGCTGTTCCTTCGTGAGGAACGTTTGAACAGAGCTGCTACAGAAACAACCATCACAACCAAAACCAGAGACCGGAGAGCTGATCAGTGGTAATGGGCTGTGAGGAAAAAAGAGGATTACCTAAGTACGAGGCTCCGAGGGAGTCCCTGGCCGTCTGGAACAGCACCGGCTCGTGAACCGAGGGCGTGGTCACGTCCACGGTGGTCCAGGCCACGCTGTGGGAGGAGCCACAGGCCACCCGAGTGATCTTCTGTCCCTCCAGACCCTGAACCAGCGTGGGCTTCCTGTTGACAGTGGTGGTGCCGTTCCCCTGCTGCCCGTGGTCATTGTCCCCCCACGCAAACACCTGACGGACAAACAACAACAGCATGACCTACAGGCTCACAGGTCTTAGAGCTGAACAGAAGGTCCTGTGCTGCCTTCAAGGTTTCTTTCGGCTGTTGTAAAATAGAAAACCCATCAACTTCATTTCCCACACGTTTAGATTCGCTGCTGAAACGTGTGGGAACCTTGAAGGGAGAGAAAGTAAAAGGCGTCGCTCCGAGCACTCAATCTCAACACAATAAAGTGGTGAAATATAGAGCAGCTGCCTCTCATGATGAAGTGATGTGAGAACATGACTTCATTTGCTGTAAGACGTCTTCTATACGCTGAGGTCGGAGGTGTGAGAGTCGATAAACAGTGAATGAACTATGTGATATCTGGTTTATAATAGTCTGATGACTAGGGACCCCTGAAACCCAGTTCTAAACAGGAACCGGTTCTAGAGTAGTAAAAACCCGTTAGTACTGATGAGGTCCAGAGTCAGCGGTTCTGCTATCGGTGCTTCAGAAGTTCTGGAGTGAGACATCCTCGTATTTTAGAACTTCTTGTGTTGCTGCTCAAGAAAGTCTATTTGTTTACATACAAGAACAATAAAGAACTGTGGATTCTTTTCTTTCTATCTCACAGAATAATCAAAAAGAACCGATCAGAGTATCGATAGTGAACCGAACTAATGAGCCGGTGAGGTCAGAACCAACCTGTCCTGTTTCTGTAACAGCCAAACAGTGCAGCGCTCCAACAGCAACATGGACGATCTTCTTCCCCCTCAGCCCCTCCACCATCTGGGGCTTCCGCACGTGGACGTCGGTGCCGTGACCGAGTCGGAAGTAGTCGCCTTTGCCCCTGTTTGGAAACACGAACCGTGAGCACTCACTGGAGACAGAAAAAGGGAACTGATGATGTCGTACGGTCACCGTGTCACTCTCGTCCGCCTCACCAGGTCCACACCACTCCGGATTTAGTCAGGGCCAAAGAGAACTGAGCTCCACACTCTATCTGGCAGACGGCCTGCCCGTTCAGCCTCTCGATGTTCTGGGGGATGTTGCAGCCTTCGCTGCCTCCGCGACCCAGCTTCCCAAAATCACCATCGCCCCAGGAGAACACCAACCCTGACAAACAATAAACAGATAAAACACACGTTACCGAGTACAAAGAGAAACGCATCCATCTGAGCCAGAAGAAAACGTCCACAAAGAGTCTTTTTTCAATTGTTCCCAAAGATCAGAGAGACAATGAGGCCGTCGGGAAAAGAAGGCGCTATTTCTTCTGAGAGCTCCGGTGACATCACTGGAGTAAATGGAAGAGAAGCTTGTTTTGGCCATGTCTGTCTATCCTGAGCTCCATGTTTATTATTTATATCTATATTTCATTACAAAAACCTCAGCTTGTGGGAGCAGATCTGTGGGATGGACACCGAGTTGTGCTTTTATGAAGCTCATCTATACGAAGAATGAAGCGGACCTCCTCCGTCTGATGTTCATGGTGAAGAAACTACGTTAAACAAATAGACAAAGACTAGACTTAAGCAAAGCAGCGATGTCAGTCCATCACACAACGCTGGTGATGTGCTGTCATCGAAACATTAGAAAGAGAGCTCGGAGACACTGAGAGGAAGCCTGTAAGTACAGGAACAGGAGTACCTTCATCAGTCAGGGCCAGAGTTTGGGCGTCTCGGCTCCCACAAGCCACCTGGATCACACGATGTCCCAGAAGCACTTTCACCTGGAGGACAAAGGTCACAGCAAGAAGGGAGTTCACGGTCAATTTACTCACTTCACAGTACTCATGGGTTCAACCGATCGGTGCTCGCTCAAAGTAAAACGGGGGCGAGCAGAGAAATAAACCTGCAAGTTGTTCTCAGAATGTGCAGAGATTCCCGTCTTCAGAGAGGCTGATGCATCTCTGCAGAGATGAGTTCTGTTAGTTTGATAGTTCCATCGTTCAGCCAATTAGGTGCAAAACCTTTAAATATATATTTGCACTATTACAAATAAATGTAAACATGCAAAGCACGCATCATTAAATAGATCTAAACATTAAGCTGCAGAGCCATATTCCATACTTCATCTAGTATTCATATTACACTTCAACAAAACTAGTTTCATGATCCAAATCATTGGAGGATTAAAACCTTCTCTTGTGAACACGTTTAGTGATAGTGTGCGATGTTTAAAATGTTCATATGTATTCTTGTTATTATTTAAGAGCTTCCTCGTTGTTTAATGAAATCTTAAGTAAAGAGGTAAAAATCAAACACCAAAGTATAGTTTACATGTTCTGCTACCTCGTCATTTGCAAGTGTTGACTGTAAAAATAAATGATATTTCATGAGCCCATAACGAGCTAAACTTAATCAAAATGTAAGTATTCATAGATTCATAATTCATTATTTCATCAACAATGAACCAGGACGTACCCGAAATACAACAAACAATCAATCAAGTCCACATTCAACGAGCTTCTACTGGTCAAACATCATTTATGCAAACAGACTTTAAATGAACAGAAAAGACTAAAGAGTAAAATGAGCTACTGGTGGATTCATTACTTTATCTTCTTCTATATTAATCATTTATACTGTGTGACTGGGCGCAGACATACCAGTTTGGGCCTCAGCTGCGTGGTGTTGTCTCCGTGTCCGAGGCGGCCGTATTCCCCTAAACCCCAGCTGTACAGCTCCCCGCTGGAGGTGATGGCGGCGCTGTGAGAACTCCCACAGGCGATGTCTCTGATGCGCTTCGTCTTCAGCGCCTCGATCAGCCGAGGTTTGTCACAGTTCCTGAGACGGAAAAATACATTTCACACACTTATGTTTAATCACGTCTTTAGAAAGTAGTCCATAAAGCTGCATCGGGGAGAAGTGAAACAAAAACAGACTTTTGGATTCAAGAATTCACATTCTGGACAATAATGAACCCTCCGAGCCCCAAAACACATCGCAAGCATGTTTTTGACTTTTAACAATTGCCAAAACTACACCGTTCCTCTCAGCCAGAAGCTGTAAAAAACGTCATTATCGTCAGGTTTTCATCTTTCCGACAGTGGAGAGGAGAGAGGAAGAGAAGAGAGGAAGAGAGGAGAGAGAGGAAGAGAAGAGGAGAGGAGAGAGGAGAGAGGAAGAGGAAGAGAAGAGGAGTCACTATAACTGTGTTATTAAAGACATGTTCTCGTTCTCTCTGCTTCTAGTCATGATGGTTCTGGTTCTATAGAACTTTATATTGTAATGAAAAACTGAGTAAAATGTGTCCGGAGCAAAAAACACCCAGAAAACTGTTTTGTGGTTCAGAATGAAAGTCCTGAATGTAAATAAAACGCAGACTAAGATAACACACAGTAAGGATATGAGAGACACGCTAACATACATTCTGCTGAAGTGTCCCAGCTTGCCGTCATCTCCCTCTCCCCAGGAGAACACCTTCCCGTCCACGGTCAGCGCCATGGCGTGGCGGCCCCCGGAGTGCACGGCGACCTTCTTCACCACGTAGTTACTGAGCGCGGTGATCTGTCGGGGGATGGGGATGGTCCCGCTGGACAGACCCAGACCCAACCGGCCGTTAGTGGCCTCTCCACACGCGTAGATCTTCCCCTCCACCGTCACTGCAGACAGCGACACAACGCTCACATCCACAACAACATGCACGCTTTATACAGAAAACTCCAATGATATACATCACCAACCTGCAAAGAGGCTTTTTGAACCGCCGGCTACTTGCACCACATTGAGAGCAGAGAGCGTTTCAGAGAAGGACGGAACCTTGATCTGAGGAAAGACACAAACCAGAGTGATGAGAGACGCAGCAGCTTCAGAGCTGGTTACTCTTTCGGACACATCCTCTCATGAGCTTATCAATGAGTACAGATACATAATCAATACGACAACACTGGACTGAGTGGCAGGTCTGATAAACTGGAAGTAAGTCTGTTAAGATCTGTATTCGATTGTGACGGGAACTGAGAACCGGTTCCTTGAAATGTCTTCATGACTGTGGACTTCTCTCACCGATGCACGACGACGTAACGCCACGTGCACGCTGTATCGTGTTTCAGTGCGTCTGGTACTAATAAAAGCCTGGCGGGACACACCCTGCTGTTTACCTGATCATGCAACATTGTGAACAACACATCTGTGTTGACATCAGCAGGAGGAGAGACAGTTAGCTGTTAGCAGCCAGCACAGTATTTCCATTGCATGCTACTTTATACTTCTACTTTACTACATTTAAAAAGGGAAATAATGCACCGTTTCCTCCACTACATTAACGTTAGCTATAGAAACACGTTTCTCTTCATATGTGAAGCTCACACTAAAGCTCTATGGAGAGGACTTAAGGCATCAAATAAACAACAAGCTGCACCTTAGAGCCCTTGAGTCCTCCCAGCTGGTCCTTGTCGTTCAGGCCCCACACAAACACTTTGGTCCTGATGGTCGCAGAAGACTCCAAACCTGAAGACTTCTTCCGAGCGAGACTGAAGGAAACACACAGAGAGGTCCTGGATAACAATTCACTTCATCTTCATCTTAATGCTCTCGTCGCGATTATTGGAAGATTAAAAAGAAACACACAGCCATGTTCAAGTAAACATCGCTGTATAGCTCATGTAATAGTTCAAACGCAGGAGGAGGAGGAGGAGGAGGAGGAGACACTGCTGCTGTCGGGAGCTCAGCTCTCCTCGTCCCTCCGGGGCTCCGACTGCAGGTCCAAGGCTGCGACCCGGTGGCCCCGATGACGAGCATTCAGAATAACTATATAGAAACAGACCATCTCTGAAACATTTGCTCCTTCGTCCCTTCATACCTCCCAGTGGTGGTTTTGTCATCCTCCTCTTCCTCATTGTCAGATGCCAGGAAGGGGACGGTGGCCAGGTCTTCGTCCTCCGCTCGGATGCGTCCAACGATGCCGAGCCCGTGAATCTTACAGTCGATACCGGAGCTGCGGCACTGCTTGATGGAGACCTCGAGGTATCTGTGATACTGGAGGGGGAGAGACATCATTATTATCATATTATTATCATATTATTAAAACACAAGCTTCTGAAGGTAATAAACAATGATTAGAACCACGTCTCAGTCAACTGACCTCGGTGCAGTCACTGAGGAGAAGGATGGTGGTGTCGGTGGGATTGATGTTAATCGTCTTCAGCTCGATCAAGTTGTTCAAAGAGCTTCCACCTGAATATGAAGAAGAGATATTACTGCTGAGAAACACCACGTTGTTCACACAAGAGGAGCAAACAGAAGAATATAAACATTATTATGAACTTATTATAGGATCGGCGGTTCGATGTCCAAAATCAAACAAAAACAACTCACACGCTTCCCAACATTGAAGCCAAATGCAGCCAAAACCATCTAATAATGTTAAATGTAAAAAGATCCCGAGTGACGCAAAAGGGTTAGAAGAAGCAGAATGATGAAACTCGCCTGACACCACCACCAGTGAGGGCATGTAGCTGCTGTCTGCCGGATCCACCACCATCTTCAGCCTGTGCACCAGGACGTCTGGGAAGAGCTCCAGACGGACCCAGTGCTGTAGGAAGAAAGAATGGAAGAATCAGAGTCAGGTGATGCTTCAGAACCTTAAATCACAGCCAAACTAAACAGACTTATGAGTATGAAATTCAATCTCCTGCCTTTCCCTGCGAGCCGGAGGACTGCCAGCACTGATCGCTGCAGTCGATGAGGCGCGCCGCCTGGTTCACGGAGGACGACACGCTGAGGCTCTTGACGGCTCGCGACCAATCGTCGATCAGCATCCCGCGCTGGCTGCTCTGGTGCTTCTTCAGCTGCTTTCCTGAGCGGCCGGAGAACGCTGGAGACTGGCCTGAATGTGGAGGAGAGACGGGTTTACACACACAAGCCTGAACTGCTCTAGACATCGCATTTAATCCGTGCTTCATGATGAAGTCATGAACCGGCTACGTGACCGCGGTGAAATCTGAGCATCTACAGCTGAGAACTCTTTCGACACGGACAAGTCCAGACCTGATTCTCTGGACGTTGTCCGGAGTTCATGCGAGTAAAATGGCTTCAGAAACATCACAGATGCATTGCGTGCAACTAACCCGGCTCGTTGATTCTGCCGAAGGAGTGTCTGGTGTTGTGTTTGCGGGTCTTGAAGCAGTTGTCACAGAAGTCGAAGTCGTCGCAGTTCCTGCATTTGAATCTGGGGCCGTTTATGGGGAACATCTGACAGCCGTCACACCTGCAGACCACACAGGTTTCATGTCAACAACGCGTTGAGATACGCAGCGGCTTAACATCAGACAGAAAGCTTCAACACATTCAGACCTCACTCCAGGGTGAACACTGGGCACCAGCTCCATCTCAGACAGCAGGCCGGTCCAGTGGGACTGCTGAGGGAAGTCCACGATCACATCCTTCCCATTGGCACTGAAAGCTAAAACACAACATTCACACCGTTAGAACAGAAGATTAAACAGCCGACGACATCACTAACGGAGGAGTCTGGTCAGATTGTGAACAGCAGAAAAAGTAAAGAAACGGTTATCGTTCTGAATAGTTTGATCGGTGATATAAAAGGCGGATCAGATGACCCAAAACACACGGGACAAGTTCTCTTCATGCTGCTGAAAGAGTTTCACTGGAGGTGTGAGTCGTGTCTTTAAAGCCAAAGGAAGGTCTGAGTAATGAGGTGTTTTACTTACAGCCGCACTGAAGGACCTCTGTGTGAAAGAGGCTGATAGTTTGCACATGTTGCTCGACAATTAATAAACAGTTGTCAACACATACTTCCCAATCGCTCTTCATTTTAATACTTCTTATGCACAGTGTTGTTAAGAATAGTTGGGTTTTATGGCCGGGCACGCATTAACTTAAGACTAGTTCAATAAATATAAAAGTTCATTAAGAATAGTTAAATGAATAAATAATGGTCCACAATAAATAGAAGGTGATCAGAGCTCGGTATCGGCTGGCACTGTTTCCGGTGATCTGAGCAGCGTTGAGTGAAGATCAATTTGAAAAGGCTTCAGAGAGCAGCTTACCTTTCACCACCCCGACACTCCTGTGAGTGACGGAGCCCCATTTGTACTTGGGTGTGGTGACGGAGGGCTTCACTCTCACTTTGTCACCGATCTTTATATGAGAGGGGGAACTTTGAGGTGGGAATCCTGGAAAAAGTCAAAGAAAAGACCCAAAACATGTGAAACGGTGAAGAGAACAACAACCGCCACTCGCTCTCCTCGCCATCATCAGAACCGTGTGCGCTCACCGAGCAGCTCGATGTGGATGTACCGGACCCAGTAGGTTCCTCCTTTCTGCTGCCAGTCACACTGCACGTTTAAGTCGTGAAGCCCGTCCCGGTCCAGCTTGATCACTTTCCCGACGTCTCCGTCGAACACTTCCTCGTACGTTCTGCAGCACTTCACCATCATGCCCACCTGCAGAGCAGTCGGGGATCGGTCACATCACAGTAAATGATATTGATGTTGTGGAACGGACTACCTTCTTTCCTTCATCAAAGGAAAAGGCTGCGTCTCTTACCTGGATGTTCTCTCTCACGTACACAGCGTAGTCGTCGTTGCTTTGGAAATCCGATCTCTTCTTGAATGTCTGGCTCTCAGTCACCACCGCACCTGGAGGCTGATGACACACAACGCTCTTATTAATCATGTCATCAGGACAATCTGACAGACCAGTGACTCCCTTATTATTATTATTGTTGTTGTTGTGGAGGGAATAAAAAGAGGACAGAAATGTACCACGGGGAACGTGGGCTCGGCCTCCTCCAGCTCCTCCAGCACCTCCTCATCAGAGTATTCATCGGACACGGTGTCGGCGTCCGACACCTCGGTGGCCTGAATGTCTGGATGGTCCAGCAGCCAGCCCACCAGAGCCTCCACACCTGACCGAGACACTCAGTTACGTACGTCTCAGGTATGAAAATCACATTGTGGGTTTTAGCTAGAAGGGAAATTCAGGACTGTGTCACAGTGAACTCTTACCTGGGACACCAGAGGCGCTGCCCGTCGTTCCAGACAGCGACTTCAAGGCAAACTCGACGTTTTTCCGCGGGAACCCCATGTCCATGAGCTGGAGGACGATGGGTAAGGGAGGCACGGGGGAGGTCTTCTGCTTCTTCTGTTTGGGGGGTCGGACGTGTTGCACGGTGACGGGCGTGGTGGCCTCGCTGGAGCTGCTCTCCTCAAACAGTGGCGAGGACGGGTGGGCGGATTCCACAGCGAGGTACTGACACACTGCCAGAGCTGCAGCCTACAGAAACACAGACACACAGGTCACGCTGAGGCCAACGCCAACACACCAGCTCTCCGAGGCTTCACCCACATCAAGGCATTTCGTCTGTTCTCTCGCTCGTAGCTCTGCTGGAGGCTGAAGTCTGTCGTACTGGAGAGCTTTTATGCTTTTGTTCCTTTACAGTTTGTGTGAACTTTACAATAGTTGAGCAGAACAAAATAAGCATTAATAAGAAAAGGAAAGTCCTCTGTTTTGTGTCCGTCGTCTTCCTGAAAGCCTCCAACCGTCAGACATCGCTCCATAGGTCTGATAACACCACTGGACACACCGCTCGCTCCAATAACAGCTGCTTCCTCCGCATGTTGGCAGGAGTAGAATTAAATAAATGCAGAATTTAACTGAACAGCTGCTAGTAAAGACAACAAGGTTTAGTTATCCATGTTGAATTAACCTGCTAGTCGATCGGAGGCGGATGTTTGTTTTCTTCTGTCTGCGTGACCAATCAGAGAAGGACACGTCATGACTGATGAGACAGGAAGTGAGCATTGGTGTTTTCGTCATCGTCACTACGACACAACCCCAGAGTTTATAAACTAACACGCCGTCGGCAGCGTTTTCAAACATCTGTTTTAGTGTCTCTAGTCGTGAGGACGCTCGGACTAAACGTAGCAAAAGAAATGCGTTTGAAAACTGAAAGGTTTTGAAAGGTGTGAACGCAGCCTAACGTATGCAATAACAACGCTGACACAGAGCGAGGCCCATGGACTCACCTCCATCTCCTGCTTGTCAAAGATGGCTTTGATGGGTGAGGGCTGGGTGGCAGCAGACAGCAGCTGCTGCAGCAGGATCAGTGGAGGCAGAGGACCCTCAGGGGACAGGTCTCCCACATCAGGAGAGGACACCACCGGGTCCTCTGCAAAAGAAACAACACAGAGGGGTCATGAGAAGGACCCAAACAGAACCGACAAAGATGACAGCAGAATAAAGTCCAGATAATGAAGGAATGGACACACAGGAGCTGCTAGGCTGCATCAAAAGAGTTTGTGCTAACTGTGCAAACACAGCTCATCTTCAGAACTGAACCAAAAGGCCACAATAACTACATGTTGCCCATCTTGAGACCGCCACATAGAAAACTGGAGTAAGCAGCAAAGACTCTCCTGACCCTTCACTGTCTTACCGCTGGGGTTGGGTCCGATGTCCAGAACGGCTGCTTGTGAGAGGATCTGTCTGAGTTTGTCCTGGTGAGAGAGCAGAGCCCGTCCTGCCTTCAGAATGTACAGCCTCAGCTGCTGGCAGCGCAGCAGGTGGACGTCCACCTGGTCGGCTGGAGACACAAGAGGTTTGATTAAATCCACTGGAGCACGAAACCAAACATCCTGCGCAGACCGAAAGCTTCTCACGTCGTGGTTATTTGTAAAGAAGAATCATTCATCTTAGAAAGAAGGTTCTTATCGTCAGGGCACTTTGACAGACATTAGTCTAAATACTCACTTGTTTTCTATTTGATATGATATTCATGAGCCTCTCGTGGCTCTCTTTACCTGTGAGCCCTCGACTGACGGACTTCTTCATGCGTTGTTTCTCCAGTTTGCTTCCAGCCAGACTGACCAGCTGAGCCCAGACCACCAGCATGGGCTCAGAGAAGGGAAGGTTCTGCACGCTGAAGGACACGGCGGGCAGCTACGGGATACCACCACCACAGAAGAAGACAATCAGTATTTCATTGGTCTGACGTACAGACGTGAGCATCCAAACACTTCCGTACCGGTTTGAGATGACCGAGCAAGCAAACCCTGCTGGTCCTCATCTCGTGAAACTGGACGGTGATTCGTCCTTTCGGGGTGATGCGAGTGACGGTTCCCTCTCCGTATTCCTCGTGGACGACTTGGCCTCCGAGTCTGAGGCGCCCATCGATTCCTCCAATGACCGCCATCACCGCCATCAGACTGCCCACTCGAGGAGCGTCAGAGTCAGGGAAATACTCCTCCAGGAAGCACTGAGAGAGAGAGAGAGAGGGGGGGGGGGGGGGGAGAGAGAGAGGGGCGGGGAGAGAGAGACAGAGAGAGAGAGAGAGAGAGACAGGAGACGTTTTATCAAGAAGGCCAGAATAAAAGCACTAATGTGAGTTAAAGCGACAGTAGTCACATCTACGACTAACATGGTCACACACACACTAACTGAACCTATAAAGCTTAGATAACGCTCACTGCTTCAGACTGGCAGCCTGCCATCACGTCTCCGATGGAGCTGAGCTGAGTGTTGATGTAATTGTTGATCATGCTGTTCCATTGGTTGAGAGCGTGCAGAGTACGCAGCACAGAAACGATCTCCTCCGCCAGCGTGCTGCTGTGAGTGGCTGTGAGAGACGCCTGGGGGCGGGACTTCCTCCTTCGCAGGGAACCCTCTGTGCAGAGGAAGCAGCAGCTTAACACCACATGTTAAAAAATGCATGATGTTTTTAAAAGGAGACTAGAGTATGATTGGTGACTGTACCTCTGAGTAGCGGCAGGTCTGAGGAGCAGGTGCTGAGGAGGATTCCCAGGAAGTTGAACAACTTCTCCACCAGGAACTTCATGTCCTGAGAGCGCTCCGTCTTGTCCCACGAGGGCAGGACGGCCTGAAGGAGACGAAGCGCCAGGATCTGGAAAAAAAAACAAGTTTTTTTTATAAATAATCCTCCGACAACAAAACTCAATCAGTTCACTGAGAATGTTCCTCATCCAGCATCCGTAGCTAAACCAACGAAAAATACTAACGCAGCGTAGTTCGTAGACATTTCACAGAAACATTTTGTAAGTTATCCACGAAATCATGAACGAGGAAGTATAAAAGTCCAACAAACGGTGATCGCTCCTCGTGTGAAACAAGTCAACGTCCATTTATTTGTCACGTGACTTAGTTACAGCTCATCCGTTGGTTATTTTAACCCAAATGACCATCTCGTCCTAAACCGCACTAAGTTGTTTCCTTTTAGATCCACGATCACGGTTTTTCTAAAAATAATTTATTGTTTTTGTCACCGTCCCAAAAATCATTTCAACCGCCCTGAAGTCTGTAAACCATCACATCTACTAAACGTTACACTTTGACTTTGTTTTAGTAATTTACAAGGAAATAAAATATTAAAACTAATCTCTTTATTATTATTATTATTATTATTAATGCTGTATAATAATGTGTTTATAGCTCGTGTTAGAAGTTAAACATCTCATAATTCATCTCTAATATCTGTTTTATATTCATGTGAAAACATCTCCTTCAAACTGCTGGATTCATTCTAGTTTATCACCAAAACTACATTTTACAGATGACATGTGAACACATCATGATAACGTTATAATGTACCTTCAGCCAGTACTCGTGTTCACTGAGCAGAGCCTGAAGGCATCATGATGTACCTTCAGCCAGTACTCGTG
>NW_022280617.1:0-6783 GCF_004355925.1 Anarrhichthys ocellatus | reverse complement strand
TCTAAAAACACCACCATGAGACCACAACACGGAGGCTACAACAGACACACATTTTAGCTTCAGCAGTCACACAAAATCCCATGAACTGACAGCATCAATTATGATATTTTAAGACACCAACACCTGCGCCTCACTGGGACATGTTTTACTTTTTAATGTTTTGGTTGTGTAAATGAATATGGCATACATTTTGGCAAGTGTGTGTTTTTGTATTTTGGAAGTTGAACCTCAGGTGCTACAATAAACTGTGGAGCCAAGATACAGACGTTCAGACCCTGAAGGACATGAAAGTCAAATTAAAGCGTTCAAAAACGTTTGATCACAGTACAGGATTCATTACATCAGACTTCACATCTAGAGTCCTGACCTCTCAACTGTACCTGTTACTATCTCCACCAGATTTATCCATTTACTTGATTTATCTTTACACTCTGAAAATGAATGAATGTTTGGTAGTTATGATCAGAACTGATGTTGGTGAAATAATAACATTTAATTTCATGGCAGGTTTTTGACACCGAGGACATTCGAACCCTTTCAAAATAAGTTGCTAAGATATGACTTCACTTGACAGGATTGAAGGAACTCGTTCTTCTTTCTTGCCCATAGATCCCAAGCGGCTGACTCACCCGATGTTGGTTCCTTCTGGTACGACCCTCTGCCAGCCACAGAGCATCGCGTACTGCACGGACGGCAGCAGGAAGCTTTTAGAGGCCAACTTCAGCATGGTGTCGATTCCCTCCAGTCTCACCTCGGCTCTCTCCAGCTGCAGTCAAACAGAGTCCACATGTTTTTTCACGTAGAGTTCATTATGCACACGTCTTCAGGTCTTTTAGGGGATGAACCTACACAGTGTATGTGTTTATTGTGCTGAAGTTAAGTTCATAAAAGCTCCAAAGGAAGCGCACACAGACGTTTAGGATCAAGTAGACCAAAGTGTAGTTCATACTGTCACAAACTGATTCACTGATTAAAACACTTTTTACAAAGAAGAACAATTAGTTTTTATTAGCTTTAGAAACAGGAAGTCTTCAAAAAAAAATGTGAGTAAATATTTATCAGCCAAATCAAATAGTTTATATTCAACCTTTGTTTCTTTATAATGAATTTAATACTTGTTTATTTACAGGGTTTGTATGAAGGTAATAAAGTAGTTTATGAATATGAGATATGAGTTTATAGATGATTATAATCCCTCCTCTATGGTGGAGGTTGGTTTATGGAGTTTTGTCGGTTACTCTCCTCAGAGTTCATTGTGTTTGTTCGTCCTCTGGAGTTTCAGAGAATAATGAAAACAACATTGAGGATAAAGGTCTTTGTTGGTGCTCAGAGGTCGCATGCCGTCTGTGGTATAAACAAAGCTTAATCTCAATTTCACCAACTTAATGTCGCTCAATGTCTCTGTCCTGGCGTGACGACCCTCTGGTGACTCATCAGAGTGAAAGAGGAAGTCAGTAAATGACATCTGGCGGTCCCCTTCATTTGGTCTTCTACTTTACCACGATGACTCCTTAAGAAGTCAGTGACGCTCACCTGTTTGAGGAGACACTTCCTCATCTTCTCCACGTCCAGCGGCTCCTCCTTCAGAGCGAACTCCACGATGGTGACCATGAGGCTGGACTGAGAGAAGACCCCGTGAACGCTGTGCTTCAGCCAGCGGTACTTCTGGACTTTGGCCACCGTGTTGAGAAGCGGATGCCATTTGTCCTGTTGGAAAGAAACAGAAACAACAACACAGGAATGTCAGACTGGACCGAAGACATTGTGACTGCCAACATACCTCTGCCTGTGATAAAAGATCTTCACATGTGAGAGACAGTTATCTCGTTAGTTATTCTTAAACTAAATGCAAATCAATACCAATCTGCATCCCTTTAAGGACTGGAGATTATATTTAACTGTCCGACAGACCTTTGAGAAGAAGCTGATTTAAGATCATAACACTAAAAATGAACGCATGTATTTTTTGTTACATCCTGTGAAACGTTCCAATAATGAAGCTTCTTTAAAGCACCTTGGATGTCTTGCTGGTGGGTGACTTCCTGTCAGCAGGCGTGGGGCTGATGTGGACATTAAGCTCCTCCCCATTGGTCCCTTCATTCTCCAGCTTTGGCTCTTCTATGTCAGCAGACTCGGACTTCTTAGGCACTAAAACAACAACAACATTCAAAGTGAAGCAGAGCGAATCCCCGTCACGTGTGCTGTAGTTCATGCGATTTTAAATGACCCACCTCTTTTTTTCCTGCGGTCCCGGATGAGTTTCTGGGTGATCCTCCTCCAGCGGGGCTGAGAGCTCAGCAGCTTCAGTTTGGACACGATGGAGAGGTCGTTGCTCACCGCCGGACGCAGCTCGTTGAACAGGAAGCGCAGACGCTCGATGACGGGGGCACACACCTCCTTGTAGGAGCGACCTTGTTCCTGATGAGTCTGAAGAAAACACGTCATTAAACGCTCATGTTTACTCTTTGTTTTCTCCTCCATGTCTCAAGTTACACCTGCATGACATTAGTCTCAGAGTCTTTTATTATCAGGGACGGGTTATCGATACTAGAACTCTTATTGATTCTGCTCATCGGATCAGTTCCTTATCGGTTCTTTTTGATTTTATTGAGAGAAAAAAAGATAATTCATTAAGAAAATAATCCACATGTCTTTATTATTCTTGTATGTAAACAAATAGTCTTTGTTGAGCAGCAACACAAGAAGTTCTAACGTCTCTAAAACACATTCTCCGCTCAACAGTCCCTCGTCATGGTACACAAGCTATAAGCAGGAATCCTACCTTGATTAAAGAACACTTGGCCTGGTAGACCATGCGGCACACGTCAATCACAGATTTAGGGAGGGACCTCTGCTTCCCTTGGTCCACACCTAAGGCACACTGACTGACAAGTGAGAGGGCAATGTGGCCTGTGACAGGAAGAGAGAGAGAGAAGGGTAAATCAATTCAGATCAGAGAATATTAAAAGAGTTGGAGGATGAGGAGGTGAAGAAAGGAAAGATTCCAATGCTTCGTCTGACGACGGAGGCACTGAGAGACAAGTGAGAAAGAAAGTATTCAGGTGATCCATTTAATAAGTCTGATTGAAGGTGTTCTCTCTCTCCTGTGTTCATGACTCAACAGGTGAAAAGGATCCTTTATTTTAAGGTCCTTTCAATAAATCATTTCATACGTCCTCGTGTTTTAAATAGAACTAAAAGCATTCACGTTTCCTTCCAGTTTTACTTTCTCAGCCTGAAGGTTATGTAAATTAAAACTTACCTGAAAAGAAAACACGAATGCTTTTAGTCTAATTTAAAACATGAGGTGGTGGTGCACTTCTCCCTCTAGGGGCAGAAATGTGTATTACAACAACAAACGTGAAGATCATCTGACAAAACCTCAGGAACAAACTCCTGCCTCTCAGTGCTTCAACTGGTAACAATTAATAAATAAATAAAAACATGTAAAAAGCAAAGTGAGCCAGAAGTATAGGTCATAGGTCACCGAGGTCCTGATGTTTGAGCAGGCAGCAGAGCAGCAGGCGGCCGACTTCCTCCACAGGGTGTTCGGGGGGGAAGGTGATGGGCGTGATGAGATGGTACTGCTTACAGCAGCGCTCGATTTGGCACAGGAAGTCCTACGACAAAAACAAGAAGATCAAGTGAGTGAATAGAACCTTCAGCTTCATGGCTGCTGGGGGTCTATTCTGTTTGGTCTCGAGTCAAAGACGATGTTCACATGCACAGTAATATCCCACTATTATTCATACACCTATGACAATATTCTGAATTTGACATGCTTCATGTAAACATCATATTGCGTTTGTATATTCTGAATGAGTTCTTGGATCACGTTGAGAGTCAAACATGTGTGATGTGTTGATATTGTTCATGTCTCCAGCTTATTCACTCTACGAGTCTCATAGAGGGTTCTACTGCAGTTTGTGATGTCGTGCATTGAGGTAAAAAGAAAATCTCGGAAGAACAGTTTTACAAAACGGGAGCAACGTGCCCGCAGCTGCAGAATGAGGGAACATTTGAAATACTTACAGCAGGTTTGTAAAGGGAGCGTTTGATGCTAATGGAAGTGTGCACTGCTGCACGTAAACTGGAATATTCATCTTTATTAACCATGCAAACAGTCGAGTAGGAATTCTGCTAGAAACGTAATATTTTGTGCACGTAAACGCTGTTGTCTGTACCTTCACAGTGTGGTCCTGAGTGTTGTTGTCAGCAATAGCCTGCAGGAAAGGCTGTGCGTGGTCGCTGAGGGTTATTCTCCGGGAGTAGAGTTTGGCCTTTTCCGGGGTGGTGCTACCCAGAGAGCTGCAGTGGTCTTCGTCCTTCTCTTCGTTGTAGTTGTAGTGGATCTGACTGGTCTGCAGGCCGCCAGAGAAAATAGACGACTGGAGCCATTCTGTGCAAAAGAAAAAATAAACACTGTTTAAAATTGAAATTGAAAGAGTTTATTTCAAACCAAGTTGCTTTAAAATCCTTGAACCCACTGGCACATTCGATCTCCATGGGGGACAGCGGGGTGCTCTTGGCGAGGTAGGAGGCGTGGAGGCCCAGCAGCAGCCCCAAGTTCCTCTCCGTGTCGATGAGCGGGGACGAGAGGCTGCTCAGGTCCGGAGTGGTGACCGTCTCCTGGTTCGGCTGTTTATGGTAAAAACACCACAACGTCAGACACCGGAACCACTTATGAAGAATTAAAAGTCATGTTAGAAACACTGGGTCGTTCTCAATTCACCATTTTGTGCCTCCTCGATTCCTTCAAGGGGCCGGGGAGCTATGAGCGAGGAAACAGTGTTTCCATTGAGATTCTGTGTTTCCAGGCGTATAAAGAGGAGTGACACACGGCTGGACTCTAATGTTACACATCCTTTTTGTTTTCACAAGTATTTATTTAAGACGATCAAACTTTCTGTCCTCAGTTTGTGTCGCTCCTCGTCAGACTCTGTTCAGCTGATACTAATGTTTTATATTATTATAATCCTGACATGTTTACAAGTGAAAACATATCAATCAGAACATTCAGCTCATATTAACTGTATTTCATGTTGTCATTTAGAAAGACAGGACTGTGTTTGTGTGAATATCATATCATACATGTCACTCTTTGTTATATTGTATTTTTCATACAAACATTTGTAGTGCTTCACACAATAAAATATATAAAGCTGATAATATGTGTGTGTGTTAAATAAAAGAATGTGTGACATCCGATCGTTCTCGTCACATGTCAAGTTTTAAATTGAATTACTAGTAAATATATATTTGTCATGAACAGCGTTATGTTCCTCTGACAGAGATCACAAACACAGAGTTATGACTAAACGATGATCAGCTGATCAGCTGTGACACACGTCACGTTTAACGGACGTCTCTAAAATGTCGGCCCGAGGCGACGACATCTCGTTTGTTTCATGCTCGTCGCCTTAAATCATGAAAATGAGAAGGACCCAGTATGTCGGGACAGTCGGTACCTCCATGTACTGGCCCACGCAGAAGGCCTGCATCGACTCCCTGGTGTCCTCAAACTGCAGAGCGGCTTCCAGAGCGACCACCGGGTCCTCTCCTGCAAACTGGGCTGCAAGAGGAGAGACGTTGTTACAACAAGGACAAAGATGTGTCTCAAATCTTCTCTACGATTGTTGTTCGACCTCACCGAGGATGCTGTTTCCTGCCAGCGACTGGGACTGAGCCTGGAAGTCCTTGATGTCGTACACCTTTCCGTCGATGACGGTCCAGAATCCGCCGTCTTTGTTGTGGTTCTCCAGGTCGGCCTTGCGAATAAGGGAAACCTCCTCGTTGTTCTTGGAACTTTGTCCTGTGAAGAAGCATCCTGCCACAGCAGAAGAAGAGCTAGTTACATTCTACACAGATCTTCACAACAAGTTCAGGGAATTCAGGATTTTAATTATTTCACGTCAGTGACATCGACTTCATTTACTTTCACAAAACATTTCGTCTTTTTGTGCTCATTCCTAAAAAATAATAAATGAACGTTACACTAATATTCCCGTTTACATGCTGCTGTGCATGTTTAACATAAAACAACTTCATGATGCTGATGAGACATGTATGCATATCCAAAAAACCTGTTGATATTCAAGTCCTTCGTGACGTTGAGACATGAATATCTGAATATGAACGGCTGCATGTAAAACAGATGAGTAGGAATAGTGTCTTTCTCGGAATGAGAGCAAAAAACACAATCAGTGTAACTGAGTCAGTGTATTATACCCATGATGCCGGGCCAAGCCAGATCCTCATTATCGTCCCTCTCATGTCCCGGGGCCAGGTGGTTGAACCGGTCCAGGTGCTCCAGGAGTCCGGCCAGGAGAGGGATGGACCCGGTCTCCTGCATCAAACCGGCATCGATGGTGAGGAGGAGGACGATGGACACCACCAACTCAGGCAGCAGCACTCCTGTCAGAGCAGAAACATCCAGAACAGTCTCACCAGTTTGCTTGAAAAAAACAAGCAGTTCACGCTGCACATAAAGTCTCAGCAGAAGAGGGATTACCAGTTAGATCTCCTTCAATAACGCGAGAGACTTCAGCAAAGTGGCGGCGGCCGGTGGAGGCGATACTCGTCGCCACTGGGAGGATGTCTCCGATGTGAGTGCACAGCAGGGAGATGTACTTCTTCAACAGGGAACCAACACCCAGGAGCTCCGGATCTGCAAAGACAACAGATCAGATCCCACATAGAGCTCGTTCTCAATCCATGATCCGTACTGACCCCCCCAGCTAACGGCTAACCAACAGGAGGAGAGCTAGTGACGTTAGCAGCACC
>NW_022280616.1:22629-23854 GCF_004355925.1 Anarrhichthys ocellatus | reverse complement strand
CTACGTCACTCCTCCTCAGTCCAGATATGGTCACTTCCTGTTCACTGTTTGCTGTTTGCTGCAGTCTGAGGCGGTACATTTGGATTTAGTGTGACGCTATTGTGTGTGTGCTTCACCTTGTCATTGAAGACCCGCATGGTGTCCAGCGTGTGGAGGTTCTGCTCCAGCAGGGCGGTTCCAGCCGAGTACAGGTTGACCTCGTCCAGCTGCAGCACAGCGACCGCCACCCAGAACAGAGCTTTGTGCATTTCAGACTCCTGCACGCACACGCACACACACACACACACACACACACACACACACACACACACACACACACACATGAACTCCGTGTCCTCTTCGTGCTGGCGCTCAATAAGACGACGCTATGTGTAAAGGTGGAGCACACACAGTCTGTTCTTGCTGTGTTTTTGTCTAATTCACCTTCATTTTCAAACCAGTGTGTGTCAGCCAGACACACATCAGGCATACTGATAGTTCATAATCCATAGAGTAGCCACTGATCACCCTTCTCGCCTCAATGAGCAGCTGCAGGTACAAACACAACAGACGGGGGCTGGTTGGGGCGTACCTTGCTGAGGAGCGGCTGCAGCTTGGTCAGAGCGATGACCGTGGCCTCGATCAACACCTGGCTGTTGTAGTTGTCCGGCCCCTTCAGACAGCTCTCCAGACCCTGAGGAAGAGGAGGGGCCAAGAGACTCACGAGTCAGCACAACAACAAGATATATGATGCATGAGCTGCTACAATAAACAAGTAATCCTGTATGAACAGTTATTAAAACCTTTTGACTGAAGCACATGATGAGTTCATGGGCCGTGGGAAAGATGAAACCCTGAAGATAATGTCTGTTTTTACAGCTTCTAGTTGTGAGAAACGAAGTTTTGGTGATAGTTTAAAGAAAACATGCTTTTCAATCCCGCCGGTGGGTTTTTGGGGTTCAGAGGGTTAACAAAATAAAAGCCTAACACAGTTTGAGGATGACTCTGATGCGAGTACCCCCCAGATGTCAGTTAGTGACGCTGTCTCACCCGGTCGATGCTCAGCAGAGGACTGGCCTTGCTGAGGATTCTGATGATCTGCTTGATCTGGCCGTGGCTCACCCGCTTACTGATGCAGCCGAACACCACCAGAGCTCTGGGCTGCAGAGACGGGTTGTACTGGAACGCAAACCTGGAAGACACACACACACACACACACACACACACACACACACACACACACACA
>NW_022280616.1:20517-22619 GCF_004355925.1 Anarrhichthys ocellatus | reverse complement strand
ACACACACACACACACACACACACACACACACACACACACACACACAGATATACGGCACATCCATGTTCCCAAAGCAACTCTGGAGAAACCAGCACAGAGGAAGCTCCATTAAGAAAACATGCCGTCGTGTCTTTTATTGTGAAAACAGCGACCAGCACTAGTTTTAGAAGTCACTAAATATAAAAGATATAAAATACAAAAGACTTTTCAAAGAATCTTCCCCATAATCATCATCAACCATGCTGAAGTCAATATAACCTACAACAATTATGAACGTTCTTCTTTTTACTTTGTTATCGTCGTCTAAAGAGGTTATTTTACAGGAAACAATTCAAAGGATCAGGAAATAAAGATTGTGTTTATATAGATTTAAATAAATCTCTTCATTATTATCTTTATATGTATAATAATGAGTTCAGAGCTCGTGTTAGGAAGGTAAACAGCTCATAATTCATCTTCATATCTATTTTATATTCATGTGAAAACATCTCCTTCAAACTACTGGATTCATTCTAGTTCATCACCAGAACCACATTTTACAGATGACATGTGAACACATCACGGTCTGTTAGAGAATCTCAACAGAGCTTAAACACGAGGACGAGGTTCATACTTCTGAGCGAGCTCGGTCCACTGGTCCAACCACTTGCAGGCCGGGATGTCCCTCATACAAGCCTGCAGCAGAGACACAGAGAGACAGAGAGACAGAGACACAGAGAGACAGAGAAACAGAGAGACAGAGAGACAGAGAGACAGAGAGACAGAGAAACAGAGAAACAGAGAGACAGAGAGACAGAGAAACAGAGAGACAGAGAGACAGAGACACAGAGAGACAGAGACAAACAGAGAGACAGAGACACAGACAAACAGAGAGACAGAGACACAGAGAGACAGAGAGACAGAGAGACAGAGACACAGAGACACAGAGAGACAGAGAGACAGAGACACAGAGAGACAGAGAGACAGGGACATAAATATGAACTGCTTGTTGCATTTCAGTCTTAGTCGTCTTCTTTCAGTGTCTTGTTCCACAATCAAATAACAAATAAGCATTTAACAAACTGAATTTACACATATTTATATTTACATATATACTGTATTATTTGATCTTCATGGTCCTGGTCATCCACCAGCTTTTGACTATCACCTAATTGTTAGCTTGATGTTTATTATTTCATGGTAAACAGGAGAGGAACAGACCTCCATGATCTCCAGCAGGGCCTCTGTGACGGTCTCCAGGGAGGACAGGGCGAAGGTCTCCCTCTCGTAGGACCCGGGGGAGAACGAGCGGTCTCTGTAGCTGGAGCGGAACGCGATGACGGCGGCCGACTTCACTTTGCTGATGCCGAACAGCAGGTAGAACTTAGGCAGCGAGAACTCGGTCAGACTCAGCCTCAGAACCTGCTTCGTCTCCTCTGGAGACATCACAACACATAACATATGGAGATAGTTTTGACACAAAAACTGCGGCTTGGGAAACACTCAGAGCTGCAGGAAATCAAACTCTCTCTGAAGAAAATAAGAGGAGAAAGTCAACTAAATCTAACTTTATAAACCATTTATAGAGTATGAAACTCCCTGACCAGAGCTGAGAGTGTGTGTGTGTGTGTGTGTGTGTGTGTGTGTGTGTCCTCACCGCTGAAGTTGAGCTGTGAGCAGGTGCAGAGCGAGTGGATGATGTTGATGACCAAGCCGTGGGTGGAGGCCCTGAGGGAGAGCGGCCCGGTGGCCACCAGCAGGGTGACCACGTGGAACAGGTAGGGCAGGTGAGCGGCCACGTCCAGAGAGTTGTTGAAGGACAGCATGAGCATGTAGCGGGCCAGGATGGCGATGTCGTCCCACATGAGGTGCTGCTCCAGAGTGGGCGTCGGAGACAGACACGTCTTATCGATGATCTTACACATCCGACCAATCACCTGCCGACAGACAACAAGACAACGTTTAAACACTTTTATGTGATGTCGTCGCTTTTCTGTTTCATTTATTTTATAAATGTTTTCATGGTCCTCATTTATTGCCTGAAGGCATCATAATGTAACTGAAGTGAACCTCCATTGGTTAGCCGTTAGCGGTGCTGCTAACGTTACTAGCTCTCCTCCTG
>NW_022280616.1:0-20507 GCF_004355925.1 Anarrhichthys ocellatus | reverse complement strand
CTCTGATGGTTAACGGTAAACTTTATTTACACTCTGATGGTTAACGGCAATCTGAGGTTCACATGAGTTCTGGATCTGTACGGATCCACTACGGTCTGTTACACCACTAATAGGGAGACTGTGGCTAAGTGGATAGCAGGGCCGTCTTTCAATCAGAGGGTCGGCAGTTCAATCCCCGGCTCCGGCTCTGCTAGTCGCATGTCGATGTGTCCTTGAGCAAGACACTTAACCCCAAAACTGCTCCGTAGCTGTGCGGTGTAGAAATGTGATAGAATCTGAATTGTAAGTCGCTTTGGATAAAAGCGTCTGCTAAATGACTGTAATGTAATAAATAACTTATCAAACTCTCAGACATCGTTGTGTAGAAGTTGTAGTGAAATCTACTGAGCCCAAAAGCTACAAGACCATAACAGACCATACTTCTAACCAATAAGACAGCAGCATGTGTTGGTGTGGTGACATCAGACAGCCACGCTGTTAAAAACATCTCCATAAAGACCGTTTGGTCCAGTATTTTTAAACCAGATTTTCTTAAATTCAACTTTTTTGGTGAAACAACAGAATCAGTGGAAGAAGGGGCAGCACTTCAACTTAAACACTGACGGGCTTCTTCTGGGTCAACAATCCTCACAAAGGCCACCATTGAGAGCGGAGCGGCAGTCGGCCATAATAGGAGCCGGGGCCTGGCTTTTCTATTGTGCTGTGTTTGTTTCTCACAGCTGATGGTGGAGAGGGAAGGACTTCTTCTCTTTATCACTGCAGTGATTTACAGCGTCGGATTCTCCCGTTAAGTAAGTAATTATTACATTTAACGCTGGTCAGAGTCAAAGTGGTGCAGGAACTAAGCCTCTAATAGCCTTATGGACTTTAAACACGTTACAGACATGTGATGTCGTCGCTTTACTGTTTTATTTTTATTTGTTGATTTTACTGAATTATTTATTTTATTTTTATCGTATCGATTGTCTCATTATTTCCTTTCTTTTGCTGCTTTGACAAAACCACTTTGTAAACTCTGTTATTAAAGGTGCTGTATAAATAAAGTTATTATTATAATAACACGCATGTTTGCTGAGTATGTTGAAGTAAATGTAACGTTTCATGTAACAAGTATGCTGAAAGGTAGTTTCTGGTGGTATTGAACCTGTAATATTATTAATGTTATAAACTTTAAGTAAACCGATGCAGTCTGTTGCATTCTGTACGATCTGTGAGATTAAACTGGAATAAGTGTGACATGTTTTGATGCATCATTCATGAGTAAAGATAATCATCACAGCCCATATTCCAAAATCTATGAAGAGTAAAACTCAAAGTTTCGTGAAGAAAGAATGAGGAAGAGTCTCTGTGGAGCTGAAGTGATGAAGACGAAGATCATCATTTATCATGTCGACCTTTTCCATCAAGCTGGGTAATAAGAAACCCAAAATAATCCTAAATGAACCTTCAATGAAGACATTTACCGACAGTGTTCCTCTTATAATGATACCGTGTTACATGGAGGGTTAGGGTGAACTTCATTGAACAGGTAGTTTGGATGGAGGGACAAATTACATAGAATCTTAACAACAAAGTACTTTTGAACTCCAACTTTCACAAGTCTTCCATTTGTCATAAGTTGGCGGGACTCTCGTTGCATAAGGTTCCTCTGCTACCAAAGTACACCTTCTGAATTTGATGCAACCAGGCTGAAGTTATTGTACACATAACGATGGAAGCATCGTTTTTGAATTACACGACTCCATGATGGGTGGAGTATTGGCTCACACAGGTGACTCTGCAGACACTGATCCAGAGTGCATTAGCTCACCTTGCTGGAGACAAGCTTGACATTCCCTGAAGCCAGAGCCACTGCAGTATCAGCCATGACCTCCGCCTTGATGGAGCCCAGTCCTCCGGTGGCGCTGGTCTTAATGAAGCTGTCCAACACCACATCCAGCAGGTCGGTTATCTGAGGACACACAGTGAGAGAGTCAGAGGTGAAGATCCACGACCCGTTTACACTCATCGGGGCTGTCTGTGTGGCGGACCCACCTGGCCCAGGCTGCCCCAGATCTTCGCCTGGATGGAGGGGTACATCTGCTTCTCATTGATCGTCATGGTGATGAGTTTGTCCAAGATGGCGGTGACGCGCTGGCGCTTGGCGTCATCGTTGTGTTTGCAGAAGCGAACCAGGTTGAGCAGCCAGGGCGTCATGTACTCCAGGCAGAGATGCTTCAGCTCGATACCTGCGATAGAAAAAACAAACACGATCGATATACATTTACTTTTTAATATTCAAACAGGACTGTCATCCAGGAGAGAAGGGTTCCTGTTGCTGGGCAAAACCTAAAGCAACTTAAACTTAACGTTGGTTTGTGGACTGATGGTTTGAAGCCTCGAGTTCAGCGTTTTGGCCGTCGCCATCTTGTTTTTTTGCAACCAGTGAACAGGAAGTGACCATATCTGGACTGAGGAGGAGTGACGTAGAGACGACGTATACGTCTCTGGTAGAGACCTGTCAATCACTGTGTAGCCCCGCCTTTATTATGTTTGTTTAAGTTTATGTTGTAGTTATCACAAACATATTGTAAACACCTGCTGTAGCCTTGGTGGTAGAACACAGCGGTTTAAATCACAGAAAGGACGAATTGATCATCCATCATGTGTGTAGTGAGAGTCAATCATAATCAACCAAAATAAAAGAACCACACTCATCCATGAAAGTGGACTAAACCCAAATCACTGGCAACACTTTCAAAAGCTGCAGTAAAAAAAAGGTGTTCTCGCCTGCTTCACATAATGTGAAAAAACAAGGATTCATTGTGACCTTTTTATAACTTTCCATAAATAACTTAAAGAACTAAAATGTTCATCTATAATAGCTGTTTTTAGTCTATTTCGTGGGAGCACAGGGCTTAATAAATAGAAAACATCAGAGGTTGTGGTGTTTGTAAAGAGCAGCATGGCTTCTAGGAGCTGCTAGCAGGGTTGTTAGATTCTTAGTACTTGTCTCATTTCCACTCCAGTTGAGCTGATAATCATTTTATGTAATGAATATGTGACCTCCCATAAACATCTTTGCACAAACCCTGAAAAAAGGCAGTTTTTTAGCAAGCAAGCAAAAAAAACCTTCCAAGTTATGAAGTGACTGCAGGAGTCCTGTTAAGTGGACTTACTGGACTTGCTGAAGCCTGAGATGCACTCCTCCAGAAACTCCAGTGTCAGATGGGGCTCGTTGGCTGCCAGAGTCTTGCTGATGGAGACGATGAAGAGGGTGTTGTTAGCGGGGATGCAGAGGCCCGACGTCTCCAGCAGCTGGCCCTCTATCTTCAGGTTGAAGGTACAGGTCAATGCACACAACAGATTGTAAGCCGCCGACCTGGAAGGGGGAAGGACAACAAGTGAGAGGTGTTGAGTCCTGTCAAGAGTAGCGCAAACCCCCCCCCAAATGTTCTGAAGTTTTATCATGACTCCGTTGACTCTCATCCCAAATAGATTTGGGTGGACATAACAGCTTCTTCATATGTAATTTAGCTCTAAACTTAAGCCACATTTACAGCCAAAAACATAAGTGTCTTAACATTTTGGAACTTGCAATTCCTGACACAAAACCAAAAGACACCAAACAGATGAGCTTTTGGAGTCCACAGTAGAAATTACAACTTCTTCAGTAAAAGGAAGCTGGTGATGTTACTGTTGTTTTAGGTGGAATAATCTCGCTAGAATAAGTCTAAAGGCCCTACAGCACCGACCTGAGGCTGGGGTCAGAGCTGCCCAGGTTCAGCAGGGCGATGTTGAGCAGAGTGCCGGGAACATCTTTGGGTCGAATCTTGGTGTGCTGTGGGATGGAGTCCGGCTGCGACAGCTCCCAGCGCGTCCGGATGTGGATGATGGACTGGACGATGGCGTCACACTCTTGGTGCATGAACGTGAGCGGCGTGCCCTGGTTGGCCATGGTGAGGGTGAACTGGCTCTCGTCCACCAGGCAAATCTCCTCGATCTCTGAGGCGTAGTAGACGTCATTGAGGAAGACGGGCTGGCCGAGGACGCGGGTCCGCTCGGCAGAGGTCACCTGAACTGCAGTCGAGCCCACCTGACCAGCGAGAAAACATACAGTGTTTAAGGAAAAACCTAAACCCATTGCTCAAATTCCTCTTGATCGTACTAACGTTCTCTGATCTTATCCTTCCAGTCTAATAAGGTATTCACAAAAGCTACTCCACAGTGCCCTGGAAGCAGTTTGCAGTTTCGTTACCTCTGCAGCTACCCTCAGGTTCCAAAGACCAAGCCCCCACAGACTGAGCTACATTCGCCCTTCGGCGGCATCCTCACCTTTATTGAGACCTTGGTGTCTTTGTGGGCCAGCTTGAGGGCATTATGGAACACTTTGAGGTCTTCCTCAAGGGTCAGCGTGGCCGCGGGCAGCTTCTGTTGGTCCGGTTCGATGTGTTCGGCAAGCTTAGCTGGAGAGTCGATGAACTGGAGCCGCTTGCTGCCCTTCAGGCCCGTCAGCAGCCGCTCGTGGTACTTGGTGTACTCCCTCACCCAGGTGTTGCAGTTGTAGACGAAGACGGCCGCTACATTCTCGTAGGCGAAGCCGGGAAAGACCACGAACCACTTGGACAGGAAGTCGGTTTTGAAGCGATTGCTAGGTCCTACGTGTGTTAGGTCTACCACTATCTCGTAGGGCTTGGCGTAGTAGGGTTTGAGAGTGAGGAGGACATGGTAGATGAGCAGGTCACCGTTGATCTGGCCTGTTTTGAACCTAAAGAAAAAAGAAATCAGACAAGGTCAACCTCAGGCCTTCTTGAGTAAATAATGCATTTCTGTGTTTGGGGTTAGTAGTGTATCGTTTAAACGTGTTCATGGCATAATGTGTTACAGTCCTTTTTTTGGCTTCTGAGAAACTACATCACTATTTTTGTCTCTCTCTTCTTGTAAGAGCTTGTCAGCATCTGCGGTATCAACAAGAGGCCCCGAAATAACCAGAGCAGAAACAGACCCAGAGACGGGGTCAGGAAGTACGTTCAGAGCGTCTCAAGAGTCTGTCTGCAGCAGGTGTCTCACTGCATCCCTCCAACAACACTTCCACATAAGACCAAGTCAAGTAAGTATTGTCAACACAAGCCAACTTTGCATGGTAGGTGATGCAGAAAGTTCACGTTTCTGCTCTTAATTTCAGAGCACAATGGAAGGAACCAGAACCTCCCTCTGGCTGTTTCTCCTGCTCAACCAGCTGCCGCTCTGTCCCACCGACGCAGGCCGAAACCTTTTGACTGTGCAGCCGTATGAAACAGAAGATCAGGGCGGCAACTCGACGCCTGCCGTGGAGCACAGCCTCACAACCACTGGCCGCACAAACTCACTTGACGCGGACACCGACGGTACCCGTGCAGACTGCTTGATCGACACCGAGATGGGTCTGATCGCTCTGGGCTCAGCGGGGGGGTTGATCGTCTGCCTGCTAGTTGCCACCGTGGTGCTGGCATGTCAGGTCTGCCTCATTCAGCGCCGGGTTTACGCCCCCCGATCCTCCCGGTCCAACATGGACTTGGTGAGCGGTACTGGGTACTGGGGCGTCGACCAGCAGGAGGCGGGAGGACTGGTTGGGCCGTGCGATGCCAGCGTCATGCTTGAGGAGGTGAGAGCCGACAGCGAGATGGAGGACGAGAGGCAGGCTGAAATACGAGAGGCGAGGGAGGAGGCCGGGGCAGGACTGGAGAGAGGGGCCACGGCGATGTCTTTGGAAGAGAAGGTCGGTCAGATGCAGAGCTCCAGCTCCAGAGACTCCTGTCTGGAGATTCCCAGGGATCTGGAGGATATGCCCCTTGTTGTGTGAGGAGGTAACCCCGCCTAGACCACCTCCAGTCCCAGACACTCCACTCCACTCACAAACCAGTCAGTTTAGCTAATGTGTTTAACTTCTTCTATTTAAGTTCTATCCAGTTTATTTCACCTCACAGAATTTTACTGAAACAGCCACCTGGGCATCGCTTGAAATGTTGTCAACTGGTGCCGATTAAATACCAGAGTTACTGAACCCACACAAACAAGGATAGTTCTTCAAAACCTTGCTTTGAGAAATATAAATACATATATTTAAGAAAACCTGTTTTCTTCACTCAAGAAGCCAAACTACTCAAATATTCTGGCAAAATAATACTTATTAAAGTAAAAAATACATACTTTTATCCAACTATCAAGACGTGGAAAAGCTCTCAAAAAACACCTTTAAGGGTGAAAAACGGAAGAAACTTCAGAGAGAGAAACTGAGGAAGTATTTATATTATGAAATACTTAAGTTGAAGTAATGAGAATAGTACTGCAGCAAAGAGGCAAACTTACTGTCAGACACAGAAACAAAGGTGTAAAGCGTGAAGGGTACGTTTCTCAACCTTTAAAGTTGAACCGTTAAACATCTCATGTGCTACATAGTTCTACACACTTGCTGAGCAAATTCTACATTTACTTTAAATCTGCTTGATTTGGCTCAGTTTTAGAAAATGAGCGGAAACAATAAATAAGTAGATCAACAGACTTTTAGAGAATCAAAGTGATCACAGGACCGATTCCTAGGGGACACCGAGATGATGGTCAGAAGGTACAACGTCTAATAATCTTTGTTGCGTTCATGAATCTCTGTTTATGATGTTTACTGCAGACTAATACTTCTGATTCTTTCATAACATATGAAACTGTTACAATGTCGGGTATTAAATAAATGAAGTTTTGCATCGTTTCAGTGTCGTTTGTTCCTTTTCTATTGGCTTCTTTAAGGAATGCATAGTTATAACAAGTAGTATAACTCGAAGTAATGATCAGCCAGAAGGTACTGAAGTACTGAAGGTGTGGTGAGCAGAAATACAACATTCTTCACTGTGCACGACTAGAACACGTAAATGAAG
Source organism: Anarrhichthys ocellatus (assembly GCF_004355925.1). Taxonomy (NCBI): domain Eukaryota; kingdom Metazoa; phylum Chordata; class Actinopteri; order Perciformes; family Anarhichadidae; genus Anarrhichthys; species Anarrhichthys ocellatus. The sequence goes on along the minus strand of NW_022280616.1, from coordinate 13,620 downwards.
GTTGAGGAGGCTGTGACTGTAGAGCTGAACGGATGCTGTGCTCTTCTGTAGACTGCTGCTGTGTCTGAATTAGATCGTGGTTAATCTGCGCGAGCTAAACTTAGTAGACTCCGTCCGTGTCTGAGCGGACACTAAGTGGTGTTAACTTTATCACTAACTCGTTCACAAGCGTGTTCATGAGCAACATCCTAGCTTTCAACCAGGCGGCTTCAGCTCAGAGCAAAGTTTCTGATACACAATCGTGTACTTTTAAAATATGAAGTGACGCATGAACTCTGTGCCTCACTTGTTCCCTTTATTGGAAATAAAGAGAGAGCCTGAGTGGGCCTGAAGACACGCTGGTCTGCAGAGATGCAGCACATTATGAGCACCACCACGGCGTGTATGCGTACTAACACCTTTATACAATCCTGGTTAAGAAAGGAGTCAAATAAATGTCTTGTAATCAATCAAAGGGTTGAACATCCGGAGAACAAGTTGATTCAGCTGCAAAATATTTACTCAAATGTAGATTTCTAAAGATTTTTAAAGCATTTGAAAACAAATCCTGAGACATATTTATGCTAAATAATGATTCTAATTAAAGTGAGATGCTTTCATCAGTATTTGTAGCAGTCATGTCTGAAAGCTGTGCGTGTGCAGTAAAGCACTGCGTTACTAAAACTGTATGACTAAGCCGCGCCACAACCTAACGGCTAACCAACGGAGGTTCACTTCAGTTACATCATGATGCCTTCAGGCTCTGCTCAGTGAACATGAGTACTGGCTGAAGGTCCATTATAACGTTATCATGATGTGTTCACAGGTCATCTGTAAAATGTAGTTTTGGTGATAAACTTGAATGAATCCAGTAGTTTGAAGGAGATGTTTTCACATGAATATAAAATAGATATTAGAGATGAATTATGAGCTGTTTAACTTCATAACACGAGCTCTAAGAACATTATTATACTTCAGTAAAATAATAATGAAGAGATTTATTTTAATAGATATAAATACAATCTTTTTTTTCCTGATCATTTGAATTGTGTTTTTATGAAGAAAAAAAACACAATAAATTACTACAACAAAGTAAAAGTACAACATTCAGAAGTTTTGATGACTTGAGGTCGGTTTGAATGATTTTTGGGACGATGGCTCAACATGTGTTGCTCCACTAGTTCAAACCATCAGTCCTTCATGTACAGAACAGAGACGATTAAAGTCATTTCTACAAATGTTTCTTTAATTCTATTATGCACGATTCACCGTTAACACGTTTGAATGCAGTCAGGCTCTGGTGTGAAACTGAATGAACTACTATCTTTAGCACATCAGACCTGAGAATGCAGAGTCGGCTTCACACGTCACACTTCCTGTAAGTGAAGCAAGAAGGACTCAAGGTTTCAGCAGAGAGGAGCCTTCAATGCCCCGAGCTGTGCTCTCACTCAGAGGACTCAATAAGACCAACTATTTACCTCTAAATACATCCTGCAACCACACAGCTGAGGGGCTACTGGAGGTGTGAAGTCATTGGTAAGTACAATTTAATCATGAATTATTAATGTACCTGAGGTGCATCTGATAACTCCAGTGCTTTGGATTGATGCTGGTGCTAAAAGATGAAAAGTTACCTCACAAAACTGTACCGAGACTGAGCCGAGGATAACATCTACTTTGATGGATTCTTCACAACTAAAGCGCCACAACTAAAGACAGAGAAATGATCAACAACAATTAACAAGACAACAATTCTCCGTTAAACAGAAAAGCTCCTTTAAATGAAGATATTTGACTATTGTAAAATGTAACTAAAGAAACTTTAAATACACTCTGTATGTACCGCTGACGCATACGTCTATTTAGAGTTTGAGGAAACGGTACAACAGCAGTTTACATTGCAACACTGCACATTGCATAAGATGGTATTGCTCTGCATCTCCAACTAAAGAACTTCCTCTGTTCTAGCAACCAGCCAGAAGACGGAAGAAAAACAATGACCATCAACTTTCTGAGCCTGATGTTGGTGTGGCTGCTGCCGCTGCCGTCCGGTCAGAATAACACCTTCAGCCATGTGACGACAGGAATGCAGGTAACACCAAGCGAGTCCACGCAGGACCAGCTGACGACACGGGAGGCGTCCAGCCTGGATCCGGTCACAGAGGTCGCAGGTCGTCACATCGTTCGGTCCATCGTGGTTCAAGAAAACGGGACGAGACCCAGCGACGAACCTTCACTGCAAACAACTTCTAAAATGTTCCCACCAGGGATTCGAACCGCAGCAACTCCAACCAACTCCACATGGTCTCGGTTCAAAGGCTCAACAGAAAGCGTGAAGTCCATGATGGAGTTTAACTTCACAACATCAGCAGCAAGAGTCGCAACCAGTCACGCCGGCGACCCAACCACAACCACATGGACACCACCAACGCCAAGCAGCTCCGCCCAAACTCAATCCACTGACGATGAAACAAGCCGACCATCCACACGTCCGACGCCGTCCACAAGCCTCGTCTCTACCACCAACGCATCTACCGAACCCGTTGAGAACAAAACCGCCAACGCCAGCCCGGTCACAGCTACGCAGTCCCCCGGTTTGTACAGAACGCCAAAGGCCACGACAAAGACGCCATTGTTCCACGTTGCTACAACGAAGGAAAGACGTCCGGGGGGAAAAGAAAAGCCTGCTAAAGGATCGAACCACAGCAAAGCAGTGGCGGGGGTAATAGGTGGAGCCCTGGTAGTCATGATGGTGGGCTTCCTGCTGATCTACATCAAGAAGCGGAAGCTTCAGAAGCAGCAGATAACGACTGGAGACTGGGCTGGTCCCTCGCCGTTCCTCGAGGGTGGAGCCAACAACGGCCAGGTGACGATGAGGCCATCCAACCGGACGTCCCTCTCCAGCTTCCTGACTCAGAGGCTGTCGAAGAGACTGTCCACGCTGCCGGACGCCGGCGAGGAGTTGGAAGACTTGACGCCGGCGAGCACGTTCGGAGGCGAACATAAAGGGAGTTTGTTCGGTCGAGAGGCCGGTGGAAGCGACGGGACAGCCGGAGACGTTCCAGAGACGAAAAGCAACGGAGACGGTGGAGAACTTCGTCTCGCTGACGAATGAGATGCCGCGCACGAACAACTCGGAGGCAAACCACATGCAAGACCTTTCTGCAAACCCCCCCACTCCACCTGGACAACCATGAGTGAACTGATCCTCCGCTGTCACTGGCTGCTAGGCAGCAAGGACACAGGAAACGACCTCGTCACTGTTTGAGGAAATGATCGAGAGAGAAGAGATGTTCATCTAAGTCTCTACGCTTACAAATAAACACAAGATCATAAATAAAAGAAAAAGTCATGAACTACTCAGTACATCTGAAACTACAGAAGAAGTATTTTTCTAAATCATGTGAGATGTTGAACTCGTACTATTAGTCAACATGATCGTTCTACATGAAGGTTTCTGTGACTCAAACCAGAGCTTTGCTGGATTCCCTTTAGAAAGTATATTTAATTTAATTAAATGTGGCTTTACTGACATGAAAGATTCAGAAAAAATAAAGTTACCAAAGCATCAAATAAAAAAAAGTACACAATAAAATCAATATGAATATTTACACGACATTACTGTTATAATATATATACAGCATTACAATTACGTGTGTGTGTTGAGAGCTCAGTAAACTCTTTCATTACAGAGTTGAATTGGTCAAAATAAATGTTCCTTATTTCAATGAATGTGTTGTGTTTTAGGAGGAAGTCTCTGTTGAACACAGTGACCTCATACTCTGCTTTTCTTTTGGCCATGATGTGTTTTTGTGGTTTCCTATTTAGATTTTCCAGCTTGTGGTCTCTGAGAATGAACTTAGTCTCCGTCTCTGTAAAAAACTAATATTTTACAGCATCAAGCCGTGTAATATACTTCCAGCGCTGCTCTCTGTGCAGCCTTCAGGTTTGGTGTTAGTACTTTAGAGGTGAAAGATGTTTATGATCTGTTCTTTGTGGTTTTCACAATGTGTCATTTTAAACCTTAAGAACAGTGTGTTGATGTATTTAATCAAGTTGTTCATAATTCTGATCGTGAAGCCATTTGTTAAACTATATTTGTGTTTATTTCCTTGTGTCTGAAGAGAACTGTGACTGTTCAGCACATAAAAGAAGAAAGAGAAGCTCCTGGTGACGTTGGTTTGAGTCACATGAATGGGTGGTTGTGGTTTAGGATGTCACATTAAACACACTTCCACATATCACACACTTCTACAGCTCTACAGTACTGCTGTCTCCAACCACTAATAATCAGACTTATTCAAACCTGAGAGAGGAACGCGTCGTCCTAACCGTCGGAGTACATCGAGTTCATTATTCAGTAAATCACAGACGACAGCTCAATATTCATTATGTTTAGATACGAAAAGTATTGAATTATGAGACTATTCTAACTCGTTGTACCCTGAAATAACTCACAAAATACTCAACTGTGCCCACTCACACACTCACACACACACTCACACACTCACTCACTCTCTTTAGCCTCATCAGCAGCAGAGTGGGCCGGCTCGCTGCTGCAATTCTCCCCGTCTCCCTCTCTCTCTCCCTCCTCCTCTCCCTCCTCTCTCCCCTCTCCTCCTCCCTCCCTCCCTCCCTCCCTCCTCTCCCCTCTCCTCTCCCTCCCTCCTCTCCTCTCCCTCCCTCCCCCCTCCTCTCCTCTCCCTCTCCCCTCCTCTCCCTCCCCTCCTCTCTCCCTCCTCCCTCTGAACAAACCTGCAGCTGCATTGGAATCTGACAGAGCAGGACGGGGGGGGGGACCGGCGCTTGCAGGCAGCATGTTTAGAGGCACAACCTCCAGAGAAAAGAGGCTGAGAGACTCCAACAGACTGCAGGAGGAAGAACCGAGAGGAGGGATGACGGAGCGACGCTAGAGAGGACGAGGTGAGTGACTTCAAACGGGACGAGCCACATTAAACCTGAGCAGAGAGAGAGCCGCTTCACTGTGAATGCAGTAAACCACACAGGGCTCTGTCTCCATGCAGATCTATGCTTTTTAGTTTTAAATGGAAAGTACAGCCTTTAAACAAAAACAGAGGGATTCAGCGACGATGAACCGCCTCCAGATAATGTAACGGCGTGAAAACATTTCTGGATTCAACAGAAAATGTGTCCCACAGTCCCGTCTGTGGAAACACAAACGCACATGGAGCTCCGGTCTTCTGCAGTTAGCGTGTCGCCCTGAATGAACCGAGTCTCTCTGCAGCACTCTGAGCTCCGGTCCCTCTGGCAGAGCTTCAAGTTATCTCTCAGGATGACTCGCACCTTTTAAGAGTATCACAAATGGGACTCTTTGCACTAAGAATAAGGCAGATTTGAATTAAGATGCATAATTAAGATGGAAAACAAACGAGTTACAAATGAAACGGAGTCATCTGTCTGCGCTGCTTCTATTTAACGCTGTGTGTCGTCCTCCAGAGCCCGGACCATGACCGCCTGCCTCTTCCTGCTGCTGTGTGGGCTGCTCGGGGGTCGGGTGGTGTCCATCTGCCCCACCGTGTGCTCCTGCAGCCGGGGGCACCGCGCGGTGGACTGCTCCTCCCGAGGCCTGACCAAGCTGCCGCCCGGCCTGCAGCACAACATCAACTTCCTCAACCTGTCTTTTAACAGGTGAGCAGCTCTGTGCATGCGAGAGGTCCTCAGGAACAATAGAACTCGTGACGTCACAAATAGTTCACTGATAAGAAACAGGAAGTGTTCAAAATCTACATGTGAGTAAATATTTATCAGCCAAATCAAATAGTTCACAGGATGTTCAACCGTTGTTTCATTTAATACTTATTTCTCTACAGGTTTGTATGAAGGTAATAAAGTAGTTTATGAATATGAGATATGAGTTTATTGATGATTATAATCCCTCCTCTATAGTGGAGGTTAGTTTCTGGCTTTCTGCCGTAAATTCTTCAGTTAATTGTGTTTGTACGTCCTCTGGCGCTTTGGAGAATATTGCAACCAACAGCCACACGCAAATATAAACCAGGCGACAAAGTGAAGTCAGTGCTTCAAGTGTTAAAGCTGCATTCTCTCTAATGTCCACCAGGGGGCGACTCCTCTGGTTGTATAGAAGTCTATGAGAAAATGACTCTACTTCTCTCTTGATTTATTACCTCAGTAAACATTGTAAACATGAGTTTATGGTCTCAATCTCTAGTTTCAAGTCTTCTTCAATACAGCATGATGTTCATTTAGTACATTATGGTCCATTTAGAGTCACACAGACCATAAAGCAGGGGATGCTTTAGGGCGGGGCTACACAGTGATTGATAGGTCTCTACGGCACTCCTCAGTCCAGATATGCTCACTTCCTGTTCACTGGTTGTAAAAAAAAACATGGCGACCGCGAAATCTGCGAACTGGAGGCTTCAAAACATGAGTCCACTAACTAACGGGTGACGTCTCCATGACTACGTCCACTTCTGATAAACAAAGCTTTAGAAAGAGTTTGTGGAAGTGAAGAAGTTGAATAAAGGTTGTACAGTAGGAGCTATTCACTTAATAATAAAATCACACTATATTTAATGTGTTTCCTAATGTTTCACCCTTCTGACAGCCTGCAGGGTCTGGAGAGCCAGCTCACCCACTACGCCCACCTGCGGACCCTGGACCTGTCCTACAACCGGCTGGAGACGCTGCCCCCCGCCCTGCCGCGCTCGCTGTGGGACATCCGAGCGGCGGGGAACCACCTGCGCTCGCTGGACAAGAACGACACGGCCTACCACTGGAACCTGAAGGTCCTGGACCTGTCGGGCAACGAGCTGGAAAGGGTGGTCTTCATCAACAACACGCTGCCGAGCCTCCGGACCCTCGACCTCAGCCACAACCGGTTCTGGACCGTGCCCACCAACATGCCGCACAACCTGGAGCGCGCCGACCTGTCGCACAACTACCTCGCGCAGATCCTGCCGGGCTCGTTGGACCGGCTGCTGAGGCTGGCTCAGTTCTACCTGCACGCCAACCGCTTCTCCTGGCTGCCGGAGGGGATATTTGATAAGCTGGCAGCGCTGGAGGTGATGACGCTCGGGGATAACCCCTGGGCTTGCGAGGAAGAGGAGAACATAACGAAGCTCCTGACATGGGCGGGGCAAACCCGGGCCACCGTCTTAGGCTGCCCCTGTTACACGAAACCCATCTGTGGGCAGCAAGCAGCTCCAGGGAGGGAGCGGCACTCTGCGCCGTTCACAGAGCCGCCGCTCTGGGTCGACGAAGGCCGCGCCGGTCCGTCGACCGGCTACCAGGCCAAATGGGCCCTTTTCGAGACGGGGGAGTACGAGGACAGGAGAGGGGCGAATGGATCTGGGGACCACGTGGCGTTTGTCTGGACGTCTCCCACTAACTCGGACGGTTTCTCCCCACACACGAGCACAACGGCCCGGACGTCTTCCACGAAGAAACCCAGAGCGGCGACCTCCAGGAACAAAAGTCACGGACTCTTCACCGAGACTCGACAAGCTGTCAGTCTGACTATTTTAGTCCTGACAGCGTTCAACACCTTCTGAACCACATGTACTGGTCACAGAACGTACTAGAACATGAACGTGTGACCAGGAAACTCCTTTCATTTTCATTTCTCTTTGTAAAAACCTGTTACTGCCTGTTGTCTCCATCATACAAGTGTACCTCCATGTTTCAATGTTCCCTCACAATCCTGAAGTGTATCAGACTAAACTAGCTCTGAATATCTGAATACATGGTTTGAAGAGGAAGTGTTGTCGATGCTCAGCTCTCTGCAGAACGCTTCCACACCGACGTTCTGCTGCGCTCGCTGTTTTCTTCATGACTGATGCTACGTTTGTTCCTGCTGAGTCAAAGCGGGATGCACATTACATCACATTCAGCCCGTGTCTGAGCAGTGAGCAGCCTCAGTAAAGTAAAGAATACTGAAAGAACTGAAAAAGGAATGCATGGAATGGTTGTATGTGTTCCAGTATGCATTGAATCCCCAATGATCTCATTTAATATGCAACTAAACAAAGCACAAGAAACAAGTAATCACGTTTACAACTCTGGTTTGTAATCAGATCAGACTTTCTGTCACGTTTAGTAAGCTGTGACTCGTTTATTAATCAAAGTGTGACTGAATTGAGTCCATGTGATGATGAGCGTTCTGTTACACCTCGATAGAGACTCTCCTGCAGAACAGGAAGCGGTCTGATCCGGATCACAGGTCTGAACGGCCGACGTTTCAAAGGTTCAGCCAAAACATTTAAAACAGGGCAGAGCTGCTGCATCCATCACATTTAGTTTGACAGGTAAAAAAGATTCTGATGATTCAAATCACAGCAGGTGGTGACCGCCGGACAAACAGGAAAAGTTTGGATTTTTCCCTCAAAACGAAGGAAAAAGAACGGCAGCGGAGAACGTAGTGGACGTTATGGATCCTGAGGTAAAAGTATTCAGCAGAACCAGATCTCAACCAAGACTGCAGGACTGTTTGTGCCATGAATAAGGATTCACTGTATTAACTCAATCTACCATCTATCTCTCAGAGAAGTTCAACTGTCTGCTTTCTTCCAATCTCAAAAGATCGACCACCAACTATATATACTAAACCTTATTAAAGGGACTATATATACGAAACCTTATTAAAGTGACTATATATACTAAACCTTATTAAAGTGACTATATATACTAAACCTTATTAAAGTGAGGTTCAAATCATCCTGTAGAACTCCAGACGGACCGATGATTTAACAGAGATCCACGTTAAACACATGAAGAAGAATGGAGCCATTGATTATTAACACAAACTAAATAAAGACAAAACTAATGATCGAGAAAAATGACTGTTACATTTGCTTCCGTAGTTCATCGGATAACCGCTAAGGCTAGCTAATCGTCGCAGAGCTTTAGCATATTGGTGTTGATGTGTAACATGTTTAAAATGTACGAAATGTGGCGAATATCGCCAACAATACAGCTGGCACTAACATGTGAAAGAGCACTAGCAGCTCATAACACTAGCAGCTAGCACTAGCAGCTAGCGCCACACAAGTTAAACTCCATCAGAGAAGTTTTTTGGTATCTCTGGATAGCTTTAGCCTCAGAGGTAAGTAAAGTTTTACGGTGTTCTATTAGCTTTGTGTTTCTGGGTGAAATTCACAACTTTGGTTCTACATTACGCACGTTAGACCATTCAACATGGACCATTACAGCGCTGATATTTGGTCATATAAACCTGTAGTATTTTACCAGAGTACCAGGGTTTTTCATTTGCCGGATTTGGATTCATTTGCTGGATGCTTTGTAATTTGTAATCTGGAGTTCAGAGACACAAACACTAATCTGACCTGGCCTGGTCTTTTTATGACCGCTAGTGTCTTTTTCCAATTGTTCCCAATGAGGACAGAGTGTGTGCGGCCGTCTGAGGACGCCTAGAAAAGAAGCAGCTGCACTCAGTCGTTTTTCTGAGCAGTCTGCTGTTTTTATGCGTCCGCTTTGAGCGCTTTAAGTTTACATTTCTGAGCACTTTTCAGAAAAGCTCAGGTGACGTCAGTGTAGTAAATGTAGCAGAAGCTTGTTCTGTCCGTCTGTCCATCCTAAACATTATATTTTGGACACAGACTATCATGAAGACACTGAATGTTTCTGGTGTTTGTTGAGCTTTTACCAGCGAACGCCTCGTCTCTCGGACTGTGTTTTGTATAGACCCTTTCTAGTATTGCGACCACTCAAAGCGCTTTAACACTACTTGTCACTGATGGTTTGGGCTACCATGCCAGGTTTCACCTTGGACTCTAACTAACCATTCGTACTGTTCACACACCATTGGCACAGCCTACTTAAGAGATTTAGGATCAAGTGTCTCACCCAAGGACACATGGACTAACTAGATCCATCTGCCGATCCTCCTCCGTAGTCGTGTTACACATGCTGCTATATTCAAACGTAGGTTCTTAGTTTAAGCGTAAACCTGCATTGCTAAAGCTTTCAGATAAATGCATGGCTATGATTCAGCACCATGACAAACGAACCGGGCGATGAGCTGATGTTAAGGAGAGAGGCGGTCCTACCTGCGGGCCACGTAGTAGAACACTGGGTTGCCGGTCTTGGAGGTTCCTGCTTGGTAGAAGATGTTGAGGGTCTTTAAGGCCTTGAACTCCTCTTTCTCATGGACCTGGTGCCTAAAAAACAAACCAGAGACCTGAGGGTCAGTCTCGATCCAATCTCAAAGATTTGGTGTTCTAAAGGAGGACCTTAAGAAGCCAGTTTATCACTATGTTAACGCTACCTGGTCATGAACTCCTCAAACTTGGAGCTGGTCAAGTTGAGGCTAGACCAGTGCGTGTCAGCCACGGGTTTGTGTTCAGGAGGACCCAGGTAGGCCAGCAGGGTGGCCATCTTGTCAAAAGGTCGCCTGCCCACGGCTTTGTGGTCCCTGGAAATTAGACCGTAAAAAACCACGTCACAAAACATGATCGGTGGTAAAAGAGTGAGCTCATTGTTGAGATCCGTTGCCCCACCTGTTACTGGAGAGGTACTGGCCGATCCTCTCCTGGTTGTTCCACAGCAGGCGGTGGAGGGCCAGAACGTTGCCGTCACTGATGAAAGACAGACTGTGGTTGACTGAGTCGCTGGGAGGAGAGTCGGACGCGATGTCCAAGAAGAACCTGGGACGGAGGACGAACAGAGTGCACACTCACCGCTTTAGTTAAAGAGCGGTGTCTGAAGAAAGGTCTCTGGTACCGTGTTCTACCAGGAATACGCCACAGGATTCTAACCTGTGACCTTAGAGCAGGTTCTGTGAGAGCACCAAACTACTTTGTTAACCTTCATCAAGTAAGAAACAACCCACAAACACTGTAACCCAAATGTAGGCGGAATGAGACCCTAAAGGTTATCACATAAGTAAAAAACACATCTGCATCATTCATTAAAATGCATTTATGAGACATTAATAATTAACATCATGCTTTGAGCGTCTCACCGTCTGGCTGAATCAAAGTTGCTCCTGACAAAGTCATTAAAAGGCCTCATGTGTTCTTCTTTTGTAAACAAGACGTGGTTTGCGATGCTCTGCAGAATCTAAAGGAAAAGACAGGAAATATAGAACAATCCAACAAAATAAACTGCTAGTCCAAACAAGGTCTCGGCCCATAAAGCGGGGCTAAAGGTCACACAATCAGACTCATCTGAGACCGGTTCAAGTACAGAGTTCTTCTTCAAACAGTTGGTGAGAACAGAACACCTGTAGATTATTAAAATACACAAGAATGTTTACAGAAAGCTCAAGGCTGCCAATATAAGTCCATTAATTCACCAGCCTACCTTGGACATGAGCTTGAGACCCCGCTCTATCCTGGGGTGGGGCTTCTTGTCCAGGATTCCGGCCTCGTATGGAGACACGATGGCCGGGTTGACGAAGCGCAGGAACATGGCGCTGCCCACCGCGCCAATGCTGTTCTGGGGGAAACGCTGACTCACCACCTGCATGAGGGAGGATGGAGGGAACAAGGGAGGACAGAGGAAAGGGAAGAACAAAGGAGGGAAATGTAGAACAGGAGAGAGGTTTGAGCAAAAGGGAAGGACAAAAAATACAGGGAAAAAATGGTATTTCAGTACATTTTAAGAGCAATAGAAGGAAGTGATGAGAGTAAATAAATAAACATGAATCAATGTGTGTAGCAGAGTAAAGATGAGCCAAGACAGTAAAAGATGTGAGAGGGAGGAGGACACATGAAGAGAGACTTTGAAACAATCCCAGTTCATTTTGGGCTGTAGCAAGAGTTTAAAAAGGTTGTGACTCCGGTTACAGTCCAAGAGAAGAGAAGAGAAGAGAAGAGCAAGACGAGGAGCTGCCTCCTCCCTGCTGGTGAACGATGACACAGGAAGTCATCAGAACAAAAATAAAAGGAGGCGGATGAGAGAGCCATGTGTGGTGCAAAGCAGTGGATGATCCCAACAGGTGGAAACCCCCCAAAAGATATGACAACCAGGAGACGTCAAGACGCTCCACAATCAGGTCCAACTGAAGCTGGATTACAGAGAAATGAGTAGTTCTTGAACATACATCATCACTTTATTCCACGATGGACGATCAGCAAACACAAGTCTCTAATATAGACGATCAGATCTGCAGTAAAAGCCACAACGCTCTTTTCACTTGAGACCGCCTGAAAGCCTCGATAGCAAAATCTCCACTATTATCAGTCGCTTGCAACAGTCACTAAAATGTCCTTTAAAAGCTTACTAATGCCCAACAACTGCAGACACATCTATGCACACATATATACGTGTATAGTGAGTGCCAGAGACACGTCCAGCCAGAGGCGCAACAGGTGGAGTGAAGAGAGTCTGTCTTCACCTTCAGCGTCTTTCCTGAAAAAGCTAAATTAAAAGCGGACATTGTCTCTCTTCTTCTTGGATAGATACCAGGACGGCAACCAGAAGACTAAAGTGTGAGTGAGCAGCCTCGTAGCTGAGGCTAGCATCCAAGACAAACCTGCATACTATGTACTGAGTCTGTGTCGGACTTCAGCAGAATACTGGAGCATGGGGGGGGGTCATCATTCATACTACCATTGTAGTTTTGGTCATCATTCATACCAGAAAAAAAGCTCTGATGAAGGTCCTTCAGACTAAAAGCTCAAAATGAAGTGTGCAGATATCTATCCCATCAGTTTAAACTCTTTGATACTCCAGCACCTTAAAACACACAATCAGTGTGTCCATAGAGTCTAAGCCGTCACGTTATCCAAACTCATTAGGCAGAGAATAAGACAAACTAAAGTCATAACCCAGACTGTTCACATCCATCACTGCTCACGTTTGTCTCCTTCACATTGGTCCTTTGTGGGGATTTGTCTGCTCTGACGTCATCACATGTGAAACTAAAACAACAACAACACACTTACTGGAGTCTGTGTATAACACCATTTAAAAATATCTATTTTATTTGTCTTCAGTCATAAACATTACTTCCGTTTAAACCTGGTGTCAGTATGTGTAGGATTGAATGCAAGTCAACAGTAATACTCCAACTCTAAAGAATAATAAAGAATGTGCTGTGGTTTTAAAGTAGTATTACTGACTCACTGCGTAGCTTTGTATTAGTGTAAACTACAAACCACACCAAAGAATAACAACGTTTAAATATGAACGCTATTTGGCCACAAACGTGAATTTAAAAGCACGTGTTCTGATGTATATTCAGAGGCAGCATGAACGCACCATGGCAAATGGACTTTCATGTATATAAAGAGTCTTTCTAGTCTTCTTTAGACTACATGTCCACATTCCCCCATTCATAAACACACACACACAGTCCCCATCAGGATCTGAACTAATATACATTCACACAGTGGGGTTCAGTCTCTTCTAATGGTCACAAATGTCTTAGATAGTGTATTTGGCAACAATGGAATCTATAAATCCAACATTTGTCAGTGTCCACAAGTGTTACCAATGTTGGAAAAAAACATGGAGGCTGTAGGTGTTATAAATATTAAACTATTCACATGTTTCAGCCTCTCCTCCTCTCCCCTCCCCTCTCCTAACGTTATAATGTACATTCAGCCAGTACTCACTGGCTGAATGTTCACTGAGCAGAGCCTGAAGGCATCATAATGTAACTGAAGTGAACCTCCGTTGGTTAGCCGTTAGCGG
>NW_022280615.1:21053-24883 GCF_004355925.1 Anarrhichthys ocellatus | reverse complement strand
CGTTTGTCTCTTGTCTCGTTCTCATCGTCTGTATCTTGTCTCTCGTCCTCACTGTTTGTATCTTGTCTCTCGTCCTCACCGTCTGTCTCTTGTCTCTCGTCCTCACCATCTGTATCTTTTCTCTCGTCCTCACCGTCTGTCTCTTGTCTCTCGTCCTCACCATTTGTCTCTTGTCTCTCGTCCTCACCGTTTGTATCTTGTCTCTCGTCCTCACCATCTGTATCTTGTCTCTCTTCCTCATCGTCTGTATCTTGTCTCTCTTCCTCATCGTCTGTATCTTGTCTCTCGTCTTCACCGTTTGTCTCTTGTCTCGTCCTCATCGTCTGTATCTTGTCTCTCGTCCTCACTGTTTGTATCTTGTCTCTCGTCCTCACTGTTTGTATCTTGTCTCTCGTCCTCACCGTCTGTCTCTTGTCTCTCGTCCTCATCGTCTGTATCTTGTCTCTCGTCCTCATCGTCTGTATCTTGTCTCTCGTCTTCACCGTTTGTCTCTCGTCCTCATCGTCTGTATCTTGTCTCTCGTCCTCACCGTTTGTGTATTGTCTCTCGTCCTCACCATTTGTCTCTTGTCTCTCGTCCTCACCGTTTGTATCTTGTCTCTCATCCTCACCGTCTGTATCTTGTCTCTCGTCCTCGCCGTTTGTCTCTTGTCTCTCGTCCTCATCGTCTGTATCTTGTCTCTCGTCCTCATCGTTTGTATCTTGTCTCTCGTCCTCACCGTCTGTCTCTTGTCTCTCGTCCTCATCGTTTGTATCTTGTCTCTCGTCCTCACCGTCTGTCTCTTGTCCTCCAGTGTTCCACTTCTCCCAGCGGTTTACCACGGTGGTCCCAGAGTCCTGCATGCTGATCCTATTGGGTCTGGTTCTGGGCGGAGTCGTCCTCTTAGCCAATGAGAAGCAGCTGTACCAGCTAGAGCCCGCCCTCTTCTTCCTCTTCCTGTTGCCGACCATCGTGGGCGACGCCGGTTACTTCATGCCGGCTCGGCTCTTCTTTGATAACCTGGGAGCCATCCTGACGTACGCGGTGGTGGGAACGCTGTGGAACGCCTTCTGTACCGGCTTCTGTCTGTACGCCGCCAAGCTGCTGGGGGTCATAGGTCAGTGTGAGCTGATAACACGACAACACGCAGAGATGAACAGGACGACTTACGACACAATAATAATAATGATAATGATAATAACATTATTGATATTATTATATATATTATGTGTGTGTGTTGTGTGTATTGTGTCTATGTGTGTGTGTAGATGAGCGTGTCCAGGCCGGTCTGATGGACTTCCTGTTGTTTGGAGCTCTGATCTCAGCTGTAGATCCCGTCGCTATTCTCGCCGTGTTTGAAGAAGTTCACGTCAACGACACGCTCTTCATCATCGTCTTCGGAGAGTCTCTGGTTAACGACGCCGTCACCGTGGTGAGTCACACACACACACACACACACACACACACACACACTGACACACACACACACATACATGCATAATGACTTTTTGGGTATTTCCCAGCAGACTGGTGTCCACTACGTGGTTCTAGGTGGTTCTGCCCAAACCAACACACGCCTAGCTCCAGAGCTCATGGAGGTCATCAGTAGAAGATCTCTGGAGGAAACAGCAGAACGTTCCTTTAAACCTTCTTCTTCCTCTCAGTACCACCAGATGTTTGATGAAGAGGAGGCTCTACAGGTCTACATGATGAACACAGAGACCCTTTAACGTTCTACAGGTCTACATGATGAACACAGAGACCCTTTAACGTTCTACAGGTCTACATGATGAACGCAGACCCTTTAACGTTCTACAGGTCTACATGATGAACGCAGATACCCTTTAACGTTCTACAGGTCTACATGATGAATGCAGAGACCCTTTAACATTCTACAGGTCTACATGATGAACGCAGAGACCCTTTAACGTTCTACAGGTCTACATGATGAACGCAGATACCCTTTAACGTTCTACAGGTCTACATGATGAACGCAGAGACCCTTTAACGTTCTACAGGTCTACATGATGAACGCAGACCCTTTAACGTTCTACAGGTCTACATGATGAACGCAGAGACCCTTTAACGTTCTACAGGTCTACGTGATGAACGCAGAGACCCTTTAACGTTCTACAGGTCTACATGATGAACGCAGACCCTTTAACGTTCTACAGTTCTACAGGTCTACATGATGAACGCAGAGACCCTTTAACATTGTACAGGTCTACATGATGAACGCAGAGACCCTTTAAGGTTCTACAGGTATACATGATGAACGCAGAGACCCTTTAAGGTTCTACAGGTCTACATGATGAACGCAGAGACCCTTTAAGGTTCTACAGGTCTACATGATGAACGCAGAGACCCTTTGACGTTCTACAGGTCTACATGATGAACACAGAGACCCTTTAAGGTTCTACAGGTCTACATGATGAACACAGAGACCCTTTAAGGTTCTACAGGTCTACATGATGAATGCAGAGACCCTTTAATAATACATATACATATATATATATATATATACATACTGTACATACGTATAATTACATGACTCTAAAAGTCTCTCTGTCTCCAGGTTTTATATAAAGTCTACATTTCATTTGTGGAAGTTGGAGCTGAGAACGTTCAGACGGCCGATTACTTCAAAGGAGTCGGTGAGTTCAAAGAAACAATAAAAAGTAGATCAGACTCCTCCTCCTCGTCCTCCTCCTCCTTGTCCTCACTCTTCCTCCTCCTCCTCCTCCTCAGCCTCCTTCCTCATCGTCAGTATTGGAGGGACTCTGGTGGGTCTGGTCTTCGCAGTCCTCCTCGGCTTCATCACTCGGTTCACTAAGAAGGTTCGGATCATCGAGCCTCTCTTCGTCTTCCTGCTGGTCTACCTGGCCTACCTGACCGCCGAGCTCTTCTCCCTGTCCGCCATTCTGTCGTGAGTCTCCCCAACCAGTTAAGACCAGTTAAAAGACCATCAGACCACTACCACTAGTCCAGGGGTCGGCAACCTTTACTATCCAAAGATAGAGACATTTTGTCCTATTTTTCACCAAATAAAATTTGTCTGGAGCCGCAAAAGCTATTTGATATCACAGCTTATAAAGTTGTATATATAGTTATATTATATATACAAAAACTATAGTTTGTTGTATTTATAAAAGTATAGAACAAGAATAAAGACAATTATTGACATTTTATTGCTATTTTACCTGTCAGAACAATATCAAACTCTTATGAAGAGGAGAGTTTGCTGCAGCAGCTGAGAAATCGCTCTTTGTCGCTCATCTCTAGCGTGACACTTTTCAGCACATGCTGTGTGCTTGTTCTGGAAGCATACATGTAAACCAGCATCGTTGGCAGTGAAAGCAAATGAAGACGTCCACGCAGAGTTAAACTCTCTATTTTCCTCCGTGACTTTTCTTTTTTTCGATTTATCCATCGATAGTTTACAGAGGATTAATGTTGCGCCAATACTTTATGGTAATAAATAAATAATAAACACGGGGCTCTGTAATCTGCACGAAGACGTCAGCAACTTTATTCACTTCTCCCACACTTCAGCAGAACCTCTTTTTGTCTTTCCGTCTCATCCTCCACAATAAAAGCCCCAAACACATACAGGAGCACTGCTTCCTAGAGAGCTCTTAATGTGCTCAACATAAGAGCTTACAATAGTTTCCCGAGGGCGGAGGTCTGCAAATCATAATTAGCCACCTGCAGGGAAAGGCGCTTGACCAGTACAACCATAGAGACCACTAAGACCAGTACAACCATAGAGAACACTGTGACCAGTATAACCATAGAGAACACTGTGACCAGTACAACCATAGAGACCACTCTGACCAGTACAACCATAGAGA
>NW_022280615.1:17929-21043 GCF_004355925.1 Anarrhichthys ocellatus | reverse complement strand
TGACCAGTACAACCATAGAGACCACTATGACCAGTACAACCATAGAGACTACTGTGACCAGTACAACCATAGATACCACTCTGACCAGTACAACCATCGAGATTATTGTGATGGTTGCTAAGTTCACTGGGTTCGTTGTTGGTAGTTTCAGTTTGTATGATGACTTTGGGTATTTCCCAGCAGACCAATTTCCACTTTGTGGTTCCATGTGGTTCTATGTAGTTCTATGTGGTTCCAGGCCGTGTCTCCATCACCAGACGTCTCTTTCTCTCCCTCCTCAGAATGACCTTCTGTGGTATCGGAGCCAACAAATACGTGGAGGCCAACATCTCCCAGAAGTCCCGGACCACGGTGAAGTACACCATGAAGACTCTGGCCAGCATCGCAGAGACCATCATCTTCATCTTCCTGGGGATCTCGGCAGTGGACAAGTCCAAGTGGGCCTGGGACACAGGCCTGGTGTCCTGCACCCTCGTCTTCATCTTCGTCTTCAGGGCCGCAGGTTTGTCAACTGCCATAGCAATGGAACAATAAACATCTCTTCTGATTGGACGCCGGTGTGTCCTCGATGGCCGTCCTGACCTGTAGTGATCTCTGTGCTCCAGGTGTGATCGGTCAGACTTGGGTCCTGAACCGCTTCCGGCTTGTACCGCTGGATAAGATTGACCAGGTGGTGATGTCGTATGGTGGCCTGCGGGGTGCGGTGGCGTTCGCGCTGGTGGTTCTACTGGACGGGGACCACGTCAAGGCCAAGGACTACTTCGTCGCCACGACGATCGTGGTCGTCTTCTTCACAGTCATGTTTCAGGTAGGAGACCAGGACTCATCTTCATCATCATCACCATCATCATCCTCCTCATCATGTGTTCCTCTGTGTTCCTCCTTCAGGGTCTGACCATCAAACCTCTGGTGAACTGGCTCAAAGTTCCTCGTTCAACGAGCAGAAAGCCGACGATTAACGAGCAGATTTACGAGAGGGTGAGACTACTACTAGTACTGCCATTAGTACTACTAGTACTACTAATACTACTACTGATACTACTAGTACTGCTGCTACTACTAATACTAATACTACTAATACTACTACTAGTACTACTACTACTGCTACTACTAATTCTACTACTAATACTGCTACTACTGCTATTACTACTATTACTGCTACTACTAATAACACTAATACTGCTACTACTACAGTAGTAGTACTACTACTACTACTAATAATAATAATAATAATACTGCTACTACTACGATTAGTATAACGCAGGAGAAACATTTCTCCAGACCTTTCAGCAACATCTCACGCTTCCTCTGCTGATGTGCTGTTGTTGATGTTGATGTTGATGTTGTTGTTATTGTTGATGTTGATGTTGTTGATGTTGATGTTGTTGTCTCCAGGCCTTTGACCACATCCTGGCAGCCATAGAGGACATAGCAGGACTTCAGGGATATCACCACTGGAGAGACAAGTCAGTCCATCATATTGTTGTACTGATATCACAGTAATGTTACAGTATAATAACATTCAATATCATAATATTTAATAGCATAATAACTTTTTAATATAATAAAGACTTTTAATATCATAATAACATTTAATATTATACCACATCACTGTGATTCTGTTGTCCCACTAACATGTTAATAACTCTATAATCAGTAATAACAGATATATATTCATACTAGCGATAGTGTAATAAGTGACAGTGAACAGCAGGAGACGCTGCATTTATGAACGATTAATAACTACAGCTTGTGTTTCAAACATCTGAATATAATATATATATATATATATATATATTATTAATGTTCAGTAGTGAGTCAACACATTTAGATTAAAACATCAAATCTCTCTCTCTGTCTCTCTCTCTGTCTCTCTCTCTCTATCTCTCTCTCTCTGTCTCTCTCTGTCTCTCTCTCTGTCTCTGTCTCTCTCTGTCTCTCTCTCTCTCTGTCTCTCTCTCTGTCTCTCTCTCTCTCTCTCTCTTTCTCTCTCTCTCTTTCTCTCTCTTTCTCTCTCTCTCTCTCTCTCTCTCTCTCGCTCTCTCTCTCTCTTTCGCTCTCTCTCTCTCTCTCTTTCGCTCTCTCTCTCTCTCTTTCGCTCTCTCTCTCTCTCTTTCTCTCTCTCTCTCTCTCTCTCTCTCTCTCTCTCTCTCTCTCTCTCTCCCCCTGTCTATCTCTCAGGTGGGAGCAGTTTGATAAGAACTACCTGAGTAAGCTGCTCTTGAGGAAGTCAGTGTACAGGAAGAGTGAATTGTGGGAGGCGTATCAGAAGATCAACATCAGGGACGCCATCAGTGTCATAGACCAGGTGAGACCACGTCCTCAGGGTCAGGTGAAACCACGTCCTCAGGGTCAGGTGAAACCACGTCCTCAGGGTCAGGGAGACCACGTCCTCAGGGTCAGGGAGACCACGTCCTCAGGGTCGCTGGATTACAGCAGGTATTTATCTATAGGGCTTCAGGGTCAGGGTCAGGTGAGACCACGTCCTCATGGTCAGGGAGACCACGTCCTCAGGGTCGCTGGATTACAGCAGGTATTTATCTATAGGGCTTCAGGGTCAGGGTCAGGGAGACCACGTCCTCAGGGTCAGGGAGACCACATCCTCAGGGTCGCTGGATTACAGCAGGTATTTATCTATAGGGCTTCAGGGTCAGGGTCAGGTGAGACCACGTCCTCAGGGTCAGGTGAAACCAAGTCCTCATGGTCAGGGAGACCACGTCCTCAGGGTCGCTGGATTACAGCAGGTATTTATTTATAGGCCTTCTGGGTAATGTATTCTAAATGACAGGAAGATAAATTCCATGTGTGTGTAGGGTGGGAACGTCCTGACCTCAGCCAGACTATCTCTTCCCTCGATGGCCAGCAGAGCCTCGTTCCCCGAAGTCACCAACGTCACCAACTACCTGTGAGTCACATGACTGACTGTCTCCATGGCGTGTCGTTGACATGTTGTTTGCGCGTTGTTTACGTGTTGTTGGCGTGTTGGTGGCATGTTGTTGACGTGTTGTTGACATGTTGTTTGCGTGTTGTTAACATGTTTGTGTGTTGTTGACATATTGTGTTGTTGTTGCCGTGTTGTTTGCTTGTTGTTTGCATGTTGTTGCCGTGTTGTTT
>NW_022280615.1:14970-17919 GCF_004355925.1 Anarrhichthys ocellatus | reverse complement strand
ACTGGACTATCACTGGAATATTACTGGACTATGATTGGACTATGGCTGGATTTTGACTGGACTTTGACTGGACTATGACTAGACTATGACTGGACTATGACTAGACTATGACTGGACTCTAACTGGACTATGACTAGACTATGACTGGACTCTAACTGGACTCTCACTAGACTATGACTGGACTATGACTAGACTATGACTGGACTATGACTGGATTCTCACTGGACTATGACTGGGCAATGACTTTCTTAACAGTTGGGGGTGATTCATGATTTATTCTCATCTTTTTATCTATTTTTAATTTTTACATTTAATTTGACTTATTGACCAAACATTCGATAAATATATTAATACTAAAAGCAGTTAGTCTCAGGACTTTCAACAGGCAGATATAAATGTTTTTACCTTCTGTGAGACCAAACACTGCCAGCAGGGGGAGACAGAGAGGTGAGGAGGGGGGGATCCAGAGGAGAATGACTGACAGATGGTGGGCGGGGCTTAACATATGAGAGGCTGAACTGAGTTAGAGCAGAATCAGACCTGACGGGACGAGAGACAGTGGCACACCTCAGAGAGACAGAGACGTGTTCTCTAAATGGAATATACTACAACTACTGACAACACACTGTGTACTCCATGGTAAGACCACACACACACACACACACACACACACACACACTCTCTCTACATGTGCTGTAGCTGCAGACTGTGTGTGTGTTTCAGCCCGGTGTGGTTGAGGGGGGGAGGGGACTGAAGAGGTTTAGGGTTTCTACCAAGGTGTGTGCTTCAAACGTTTGTGTGTGTGTGTGTGTGTGTGTGTGTGTGTGTGTGTGTGTGTGTGTGAAGCTGCAGCAGAACTGTTGAGTGTTTGTCAGGTGAAATAAACCTCAATAAAGTTTCCTCCAGATTGAATTAGAATCCACCTTCTGGTGCTCAGAACACGAGGCTGCAGGTTCATCACTGGATCACAAATGATCTCAAATATCTGCTGATGTTTGTTCAAACTGGCTCTACTTTATTGACAACAGCAGCAGACAAATGTGTGGAACAAGGCAGCAGACTTCACTGTCATGGAGGAACGTCACATGAAGAATGAAACGAGTTCTCTTCTTGCACACTTTAGAGAAACGTGACTGAAGATGAAAGTCATGATGTTGCTGCAGGGTATTGAGCCAGTGTTGTTGTTGTTGACAGAGTGATTTCGGTCCTACTGGTTCTGATAACCAGGCTGGCTGCTGTTTAGTGGTTCTGACCAGCTGACACTCTGAACCCCAAAGCAGCTTCTGGGTGTTTTTTTCTCCGGTCACATTTTACTCTCTGTGGTGTTGATTTTCAAAATAAAAGTCCTGTTCCTCTATAGAAACAGAACCATGATGACTAGAAGTAGAACTAGAACATGTCTTCACTGCAGAAAAATCATGCGATTAATCTGCGATTTAATTTGTTTAAATATATATAAATATGGTTTTATTTGTACATATAAATAAATGATATTCATATACAGTATATATATAATATAACGTAGTCGGCTTCAGTTTGAAGAAAGAGACCTGAGGCTGTTGTTTCTGTCTGACAGACAGAGAGACAGACTGTGTTTTTATACATCAAGGTTTACATGTTGGACAAACCTTTAGTTCTACTACAGTCATTATTAATGGTTCATATTTAATCTTCTATTCTTTTATTATTACTACAGCATGTTAGAATCACAGTAACTAAGTACATTTACTTAAGTACTGTGATGGTACTTTATACTACACTACATGTATTTATATTGAGTAAATTATATATAATGTAACGTTCTACAGTAGATGAAGTATGAATGAATAATATCTTCTATGTTACTGCATCAATAATAACAATAATAATGTAATATACTGTATATAATACAACAACTACAGAGCCCAGTGAGTACTTCTACCTTTATGCTTTTACATTTTCTTAATAGTTGTATTAGTACTTTAACTTCAGTAAAAGATGTTAGTACTTCTTAATAGTTGTATTAGTACTTTAACGTCAGTAGAGGTATTACAGTATTATAGGTAGTGCATGCTGATCAGTGACGGTGGAGCTCTGGATGTGTCTTAATAATGTGATGATCTTGGTTAGTAGAACACGTTCATAAAGAAGAGACTGTTCCTGTAGATCTTCTGGATCAGACCTTCAACAACAGCTGCATGAAGTCCAAACATTAGACATCAGCCGGACGTCTCTTCATGCGGCCTTCAGAACTAACCGTGTTTACCAAACAGCAGCTGGTGGAGGAGAGCAGCAGTGGGTCTGAAGATAAGAACTTTAAAGAAGCTGTGCTCAAGTTAGAAGAGACTTTCTGTAAACGGAGATCTGAAGAGAAGAGACGTGTTGAGACAGAAACATCTGAGATGTTGAGACTTGTTGAGGGGCTGAGAGTCCTGAAGAAGTTCAGGAATGTTCTCCCATCATAAAGAACTGGTTCAACAACATGAGAGCTTTAATAATCAATGACTACATGATGATCAGGTATCAGCTGTTCACTGTGTGAATGTAAACACACACCTTCATAATGAATACATCTCATATTAAAACATGTTCTTTAATAGAACATAAAGGCTTTGATAGACAACAATATTTAAAACCGTTATCCTTCTAATACACTGACGTAATTTCATCCTCGTCAATTATTGTCGTAATTAAATCACATATCGTAGGTTTCAAAGCTTCTATTGAGGTTTTGAATGAATCTTAAAATGTCTGTCTTCATATCTTGATGTTATTTTGTTGATTAAAGTCATGGTGCTGTTAGATTGCAGTCTGAGGTGTGAGTCTGGTGGTTCTGGTCTGTCTCAGGTTCAGGTCTATAGACAGAAGGAGGTCTGAGGTGTGACTGGTGGTTCTGGTCTGTCTCAGGTTCAGGTCTGTAGATAGGAGGTCTGAGGTGTGTGTGGTGGTTCTGGTCTCTCTCAGGTTCAG
>NW_022280615.1:2237-14960 GCF_004355925.1 Anarrhichthys ocellatus | reverse complement strand
GAAGGAGGTCTGAGGTGTGAGTCTGGTGGTTCTGGTCTGTCTCAGGTTCAGTTTTATCAGATGGCTCAACATGAAGTTCTGGAACCAGAAGACTGCTCTCTCTTAAACCTTTAGTCTTCGACTTCAACATGAAACTTTAACATCCATCTTCCTCCTCTTATCCGGGGTCAGTTCGCGGTGGCAGCAGCCCAGCAGGCTGACCCAGACCTCCCTCTTCCCCGGCAACATGTTCCAGCTCATTCTGGGGGATC
Source organism: Anarrhichthys ocellatus (assembly GCF_004355925.1). Taxonomy (NCBI): domain Eukaryota; kingdom Metazoa; phylum Chordata; class Actinopteri; order Perciformes; family Anarhichadidae; genus Anarrhichthys; species Anarrhichthys ocellatus. The sequence continues at coordinate 14,709 of NW_022280615.1, read as the reverse complement.
CCGAGGCATTCCCAGGCCAGCTGGGAGATGTAATCCCTCCAGCGTGTTCTGGGTCTTCCCCGGGGTCTCTTCCCAGTTGGACGTGCCTGGAAAACCTCCAGTGGGAGGCGTCCAGGAGGCATCCTAATTAGATGCTGAACCACCTCAGCTGACTCCTTTCGACACGAAGGAGTAGCGGCTCGACTCCAAGTTCCCTCCTGATGACCGAGCTCCTTACCCTATCTCTAAGGCTGAGCCCGGCCACCCTACGGAGGAAGCTCATTTCGGCCGCTTGTAGCCGCGACCTTGTTCTTTCGGTCACGACCCAGAGTTCGTGACCATAGGTGAGGGTAGGAACGTAGACCGAGTGGTAAATTGAGAGCTTTGCCTTCCGGCTCAGCTCCCTCTTCACCAAGACGGTCCGGTGCAGCGCCTGCTTTACTGCTGCAGCTGCACCGATCCGTCTGTCGATCTCCCGCTCCATCTTACCCTCACTCGTGAACAAGACCCCGAGATACTTGAACTCCTTCGCTTGAGGTAGGCCCTCCGTCCCCACCTGGAGGGAGCAATCCACCGGTTTCCGGCAGAGAACCATGGCCTCAGATTTGGAGGTGCTAACTCTCATCCCCGCCGCTTCACACTCGGGAGCAAACCGCCCCAGTGAATGCTGGAGGTCACGATCCGAGGAGGCCAACAGGACCACATCATCTGCAAACAGCAGAGAGGCGATCCCGAGACCCCCGAACCTGACGTTCTCCACCCCTACTTAAACTTAAACTTAAAAACTTAAACTTAAAACAGCCCCAGCTGCTCTCATGAAGGTGTGAGCTCTAAGAGTGAAGGATGTAACGTGGAGGTTAGAGGAACATGAGATCAACAGATCCTCTTACACCCACTCATATGATATCTCATGACCACTTCCTGTCCCTTATTATAGTTCTTAACAAAGATGGCTGACACACTGAAGGACAGCTGGACCTCCTCGGGGGTCTGAGGTCATGTCGCCCCCCCCCCCCCCCTGTGTCAATGATCCGGTCTCTCAGTGACCCTGTTAAGGATCCGGTCTCTCAGTGACCCTGTGAAGGATCCGGTCTCTCTGTGACCCTGTTCCTTGCTGCACCCTGGTCCTCCACACCCTCAAACAGGAACTGGTTTTTCCATCAGCTGAACAGTTGGTGGATGAATCATGACCCTCCAGAGAGACTATTCATTAAAACCAGCACAACCTGAGAGATTGGATTAGTTCATCTTAAGGCCTCTTGTTTATTACATCACACCATCCCTGGCCTCTGATTGTCTGTCACAGGTCACTTTGAATCAGACATGCACTTTAAACCAACAGCTGTGTCCTGAAATATTCATATATTCATATCTAATGTCACGTAACACAGAACTCACAATACCCATGAGCCTCAGCTGCTATTGGTCATTGAAGTAACAAAACCAGTCATAAAACCAGTCCAGAAGAAGAGCACCAGTATACATGTATGTATATTGTGTATATTGTGTGTGTGTGTGTGTGTATATATATATATATATATATATATATAATATACATACACATGTATGTGTGTGTATATATAGAATCATGTGCTCACTGATGTCTGGAGGACGTCTACATGTGGACTCCTTGTGTTGTCAGCAGTGACGCTCTTTACTTGAATAAGAGCTAAATGAAATCAAACGGTGTGTTCTATGACGGTCTGTGGAGGATAATCAGGTTATTATTCAGAGTGGGTGGTCTCTCCTTCATTCTCCCATGGGAACCTCACTCAGCCTGCTTTGATGTGCATCCTCCTCACTCCTCCTAGTGTGTCCACAGTGTGTGTACTAGCGTGTCCACAGTGTGTACTAACATGTCCACAGTGGTCTTTTCTCTCACATGGTTTGTGTTTGTCTTCATTCTGGTTGTAATTCTCAGACTGATGTTTGTATCGGGAATCTGTGGACTTCTCAACTGTGATAATTATATATTTAATGCAAAGATAAATCACTCTGCATTAAATAAACAATCTCAGTGGATTGTCTCTATAATAACTATATATGTTTTATGTTTCCATAATACACATAAGTACAGTTACACTCGTTGAATCTCTGTGCTAAACAGTTTATCACAACTCTGATTTAACGTCAATGACATCACCGACTCTGTGTGAATGAAGGCGGCGACATATTTACACACAAACACTTAAAGAGTTTGCTGTGACAACATGCCGAGTGTTTGTTCAGAGTTTACTGAAGACCAGAGGATGAAGCCGCTGTCAGTCTGATGAGGTTTAAATGAAGCTTCATGATCTTAATGAAAGAGGAAACCAACAGAAGAAGAAAACACAAACACAAGCTGCACACAAACAGGCAGAACTACTGAAGTCAGCAGTTTAAATGTATGTCATCACACTCAGCCGGCTGGAGCCAGACGACGGGTGCCGCCTGATATTTTTACCTGACCGGCCTCCTCTGACTCCAGACCAGTGGATCCAGTTACCCCCCCACCCCCCCACACCCTGTAGACGGGGTCTCCCAGCCACACCTCCAGGGCCCGTCGGGGCGTGCCCTCTGCGGTTAGCCTGAAATCCTGGAAAGTTGTTTTTGGCCGTGCAGCCGGAGAAGGAACACGTGCTGATAAGAGGCGTTCTGTTCAGAGGCGTAACAGCTGACTGGAGTACAGGAACATCAATGTGTGGACTAATTATAGCACCGGAGGCTGCAGGACTCAGCTGTGTGCTGTGGTTGGTGGAAATGCTCTGTGGTACTGATACTGGTCTGTGGGACTGGTGGGTCTGGTACAGAAACAGAAGTCTCTGTTCTTTTGAGGTGTTGTGTTTCTGTCTGTCACCTCGTCATCTTTCACTGTTTTTACTACCGAACCCTCGTCACCGTTAACCTCCCTTTATCTCTGGCCTTGTGTACTTTTGGCTTTTGCACCTGATTGACAATCTTTATTAGGGCCCGAGCACCGACATAGTCGGAGCGGAGGACCTATTGTTATTCGATTGTTTATTATTATTATTATTATTATTCTTAGTGTTTCGTCGCAAAAAGGAGGTGCTTGGGATACTGGGAATTTTGTGAAATTTGGCACGCAAGCCAGAATTTGCGAAAATTGCAGTCTGATTGGGGTGTCCAGCTGCGGTATGAAATATTGGCTCGATAGCGCCCCCTATTGAGTAGCCCCAACATCGGGTTTCACCTAGCTGTATGAAAATTGGTAGGTATGTGGATCGTGATGAGACGCACGAAAATTCCTCTTGGAATTTTTCTCTAAACCAAACAAGAAGTCAGCCATTTTTAATTCTATGACGTTTTGGACCGTTTCAAGGCGTCATACTTTAACGAACTCCTCCCAGAGATTTAACCAGATCAACTTCAGATTCGGTCAGTATGCTCTTGAGACCTTGGCAGTGAAAAGTTACTCAAAGATCAAAAAGTTATCGAACTATGTGTCCGTGGCGTGGCGTCAAAAAAACACCATTCGCCGCAAAACAGGAAGTTGTTGTAACTCGGCCGTACATTGTCGAATCTGCACCAAGTCTCTCATATGTCATAACATCCTGACCCGGAACACATCTATATGATAATTTACAATCATAGTAATAGCGCCACCTAGTGGCAACTGGAAGTTGTAAGTTGTGTACTTTGACATCCTGCTCCTCACAGATTAATCAGATCCCTCTAAAATGTTGTCAGAACAGCCTTAAGACCTTGATAATGCTTCATTGTGAAAATTGTAAGAAGTTGTTGAAGTGCGGCGACGTGGAGGTTCGGCGAATTTCGATCCTTCGCCATGAACGAATAAACTGATGTAACTCAACTCCACATCATCAGATCTTTACCAGATTTCACATATTTGATTAGACTCCAGGCCTGAAGACATTTGCAGGCCAATTTTGAATCATAGTCATAGCGCCACCTACTGGTAACAGTAAGTTAAAGTCTTTATACTTTGGCTTGTTTCTCTTAGTAGGTAAATCAGATCAACATCAAATTAGTTCCACACAAATATAACAAGTTCATAATGCCAGTTCATGAAGCTTTTGATGTTTCGTCGAACGCCGTTGCCGTGGCGATGCAGTCTTCGCCGTTAACAACGAAGGTAATTTTGAGAGGCTAGAAATGCTCGAAACATAAGCAAACTTGGCAAGCAGATTACAAGCCCAAAATGTAGTTATAGAATATGATTTTATTGGTTCAGAGTGGCAAATCGGCTCAATAGCGCCCCCTACAAAATTTCGACGAAGCAGCCCTCGCTGTACGTTTCACATAGATGTATGAAATTTGGTAGGAACATGTATCACATATGGACTTAAATAAAAGTCTCTTGGGACCATGCTCTAAACCCAACCGGAAGTCAGCCATTTTGAATTTTGTATGAATTTCTGGTGTCGTTTTTGTCATTTTCAGGCACATTACTTTGACGAACTCCTCCTAAGGAAATAATCGAATCAATTTCAAATTTGTTCAGAACAATCTAAAGACCTTTGTGATGAAAAGTTACTCAAAGCTTGTTGTTTCGTGAAAGGATGTTGCCGTGGCGACGCATTCTTCGCCATGAAAGATTAAGGTGTTTTTGAGGGGCTAAAAATGCTCGGAAACATAACCAAACTTGTCACACACATTTAAAATCCTGAATGTAGTTATCTGATGTGCTTTTAATGCTTCAGAGTGGCAAATCGGCTCAATAGCGCCCCCTACAATATTTCAACGAAGCAGCCCTCGCTGTACGTTTCACATAGATTTACAAAATTTGGTAGGCACATGTATCACATGTAGACTTAAAAAAAAGTCTTAGGGGTCCATGCTCTAAACCCATCCGGAAGTCAGCCATTTTGAATTTTGTATGAATTTCTCGTTTTTTTTTTCCATTTCCAGGTGCTGTACTACAAACTCCTAGGGAATTAATCCAATCAGCTTAGAATTTGTTCAAAACAATCTAAAGACCTTAGCGATTAAAAGTTACTAAAAGCTTGAGGTTTCATTGAACAACATGGACGTGGTGTGGCAGCCATTTTACATGGTTTACCATCATCCATCAAGCTGTTGTAACTCGACTGTACTTTGTCAAAACTCTCCCAAACTTGATTACGGTCATGATTTTAGGACTTCTGCATGCCAATATTAACTCATAGTCATAGCGCCACCTACTGATGACCATGGCTGTAAGCAGGATTCTATAAATACAGCGGCCCAAACACTGAACTTATTGAAAGGGTTTGTGGGCACACCATGAGAAAAAGACTTCTCTGATCTAAATATGTGCAAACTAAGATCCTTGGAGAGCAAACGTTAGATAACAGTGGATTTTCAAACCATGTCCGTGGGCATTAGTATAAATGATCTGTCCAGAGCTTCTTCATGACAATCAGGTTAAACGTTACAATGAATGCTTCACTACAGTCTAAAGTTACAGAAGAACTTAAAATGAAAACACTGTTAAATTTAAGTGTTCAAGTAACAGCAAATGGCACTACTGTTTTGTTAACTTTCATGTAAGTCCAAATACAATCAGCAGGGAGTTGAACCCCATCCCAGTAAACTGACAGTATATTATGTTACAAACACTGAAGCACATTCACACACATTCATTTTCTTAATGATCTTTAAAGGCTTACATTTATGATTGTATCGGATGTACACTCAAAACATTTGAGGCTTAAGACCTGGCAACATGATCTTGCTACGCTGCTGGTCTACGCAGGAAATACCTCACTCGTGCACGCAGAGTGTGATGGTCACAGAAATTCATGGCCACGTCACCGAGTCCTGCCAGTACCAGGAAATACCGTTTAACTCGTGCACGCAGTGTATGGCGGTCACAGAAATGCATGGCCAGAGTCCTGCTCGTACCCTCGACGTGTGTGAAGTTGCAAGGGCCCGATCAATGCTGCTCGCAGCTTTAATTATTGTTATTATTCTTTTTCTCTCGAATGAAACGCCATTTTGGGGGCTTTATCATGTCCCCAACATCCCCATATTTGGCAAGCATATCAGGATTGCGGGGAAATTTGATATTTTATGGCTCCCATGCTCGAGCATGACAAAATTGCTCGCTAGCGCCCCCTAGAAGTTGGAAATGCAAGCCCCGACAGCCCGTATGTCCAAATGACTTAAAATTTTACGGACATGAGCAACTGAATGAGTTCTACAAAAAATCCTCTTTGGATTCTAAGCTCCGCCTACCAAAAGTTTCCGCCATTTTGAATTTTGTAAAAAAAAAAAGAAATTCACTTCTCCTAGACCCTGGGTCTGATTAGTACCAAATTTCATGTGAATCATTATTGGATCTATATCATCAAAAATTATAAAATTCTTGTTGATATCTTATTGCATTAAGAATATATGGACCAATGAATTTCATAGGGGCGTGGCCTTCTACAGCAATATTTATAACTTCAAAACCATGTGGCCTATCATCACAAAATCTGTCGCATATGTTCACATTGTGTCCTGTAACATTCACTCAAATTTTCATTCCATACAACCACTAGGGGGCGATGCAGTAATACTCCCATTTCTTTGCATTTTTAGGCACTTTTCATCGTTTTCAGGCATTGTACTTTAACGAACTCCTCCCACAGAATTTATACGATCAACTTCAAATTTGGTCAAGATGATCTAAAGACATTAATGATGAAAAGTTACTAAAATGGTCTACTGACATTGAACAACCTTTGTTTTCTGTGGCGCCCATGTCACGCACATTTCGTGAAAAAGTCATAGTGCCACCTACTGGCAAAAGGAAATGACAAGTTTTATACTTTGATGTACTCCGACTAGGAAGTTGCCCAGATCAGTCTCAAATTTGGTAAGCTAAGCCGTAAGACATTGATAATGCTTCATCATGAATATTGTGAGTTGTCGTTAAACGCTGTTGCCATGGCAACGCGTCATTCGCCATGAAAAGCTTATTTTTCTGTGACTTCGGATGCTCAACAAGCCTTGGAACTTTGCACAACTGTCATAGGTGATGGAAATAAATATTTCATATGGCTTTTTGGCTTCACCCTTTCAAATTGCCTCGATAGCGCCCCCTAGAAATATTCAAAATCGCAGCCCCAGCACTACGTTTGACCTACATGTATGAAATTTGGTAGGCACATGTATCACATGAAGACTTAAAAAAAAGTGTCTTGGGATAATGCTCTCCAATTAACGGGAAGTCGGCCATTTTGATTTTTGTGTGAATATTCCCATGATTTCTAGTGGCTATACTTTAACGAACTCCTCCTGGAGACTTTGTCAGATCCTTTTCAAATTTGGTCAGTATAATCTAAAGACCTTTGCTATTAAAAGTTACTCAAAGCTTTACGTTTGATGGAATGGCGTAGCTGTGACGTGGCGGCCATTGTAGGTGATTCGCTATTAAACAACAAGCTGATGTAACTCCATTGGACTTGCTCAAATATGTCCCAAACTTGCCATATTTGATAACAGTCATGGCCTGAGGATGTCTACAAGCCAATTTTCACTCAAAGTCATAGCGCCACCTACTGGCAACAGGAAGACAGTGTTATGTGACAAACTGAATCTGATTTATATGACATTTACATGATGTGGTCTATACTTGATGTAGAGCAACACAATGCATGTTTGCGCGTGTTCTCTAGCGCCACAAAGTGGATACAGGAACTGGTGGAATATTTGCACTACATAATTTCCAGCGTCACACAGTCCAAGCATTAAAAATATGTCTAACTTGTGGGCACGCTGTCTGATGGTCGCAGATATTTATGGCCGCTTCTGCGGCGTCCCGCCAGTACCCCCGAGACGCGGGAAGGTGCGAGGGACCGTTCATCGCTGCTCGCAGCTTTAATTTTCTTTATTTTCTTTATTTTCTTTTTTTGTACCTCAACTGCTGCACACCAACTTGTACATCTAAATAAATAGTTTAATCTAAACCCTCATCCTAGATAGATAGATGTATATCTAGATGTAGAACTTATATTCAATTTTATTTTCAAATCTTATTTATTCTTATCTTAAATGAAAATTATTTTCATTATTTACAAACAAAAATCCTGTTGCTTTAGTTTTAACCTGAATTCCAGCTTTTCCTTCCAGAAGGTTTTTGGAGTCTGCCCTGGGATAAGGGTTGGGTTACTGATTATTTGAAGTTGAAAGTGTAAAATAAGTCGTAGCCCTGGGATCTTAGCTAAGGGCCAACTGCAGTGTAAAAAGCCTCTAACATTAGCTGAATTAAATGATGAGTGCAGTGAAGCTACAAACTGTTAAAAGTCTGACCATTGTCTATCTTTGTTCTTTTCCTCACAGGACTCTGAATCTTTGGACCGCTGCATCCAGACTGCCCTCTCAGCCCTCTACCCGCCCTTCCAGGCCACATCCCCGACTGTCCTCTGTCAGGTCCTCAGCGTGGTGGACAACTGCTACAGAGGAGACGGCCTTCGCTACCTGATCCACTTCCTGCTGCCTGCAAAGCAATTGTTAACGGATCTCCAGCAAAATGCCTGCGTGAGTATCCTTGGATCCGTCCTGCCTGTAGGGGCTACCTTTCTGTCTGTAGGGACTACCGTCCTGCCTGTAGGGGCTACCTTTCTGTCTGTAGGGACTACCGTCCTGCCTGTAGGGACTACCGTCCTGCCTGTAGGGGCTACCGTCCTGCCTGTAGGGACTACCGTCCTGCCTGTAGGGACTACCGTCCTGCCTGTAGGGACTACCGTCCTGCCTGTAGGGGCTACCGTCCTGCCTGTAGGGGCTACCGTCCTGCCTGTAGGGACTACCGTCCTGCCTGTAGGGACTACCGTCCTGTCTGTAGGGACTACCGTCCTGTCTGTAGTGGCTACCGTCCTGTCTGTAGGGACTACAGTCCAGTCTGTAGGCCATCCTGTCTGATTGAGGAGTCAGGAGTGAACCGACTCACTGACGACTCACACTGTTGTCTGTTCTTGCCCTGTTGAACACCCTGCATGGTTGTTTCATTTGTAATGTTTGGTAAAGGTGACTCTCTGGGATCAACACTCACCTGTTGGGCGTCGCCAGAGATGTCAGTCAAAGGCCACAGCAGGAAGTCAGCAGCGAACAATGTCCAGAATCATGTGAAGCTGTTTGTTTGATACTGCTGTGGTAAAGAACCAGATACAGATGTGAATTAGTCTTAACTCTCCACTCACTCCCACTCTTCCTTGTTGGGGAAAATATTGATTACACTAAGTAATCTAAAACTAACAAAGAGTTAGAGGAGGTAGAAGAAGAAGAAGAAGAGGTTCAGGTTATAGTTGAGCAGCAGTGTCGAGAAAGAAAGGAGGAAGACCAAGTGATGAAAGAAGATGAGAGAGGAGGGGAAGAGGAAGAGACACACTCTGTGGACTCTTATTCTGAAAGTAATAAACAACACACACACTCTTAGGACTCTTATTCTGAATGTAATACCCAACACAAACACTCTGAAGACTCTGATTCTGAAAAATTGATTACACTGCTACTACTCCAGAGATTGTGTTATTTAGTCAGCACTGAAAGTGAATATAACATCGTAAGTTACAGCCTGAATGTAATGTGAATCATTTTAACAGATCCTTATCTCCTCTCTTTATCTCCTCCTCCTCAGTTGCAGTACTGTGGTCTGTTATTTCGTCATGAAGGCTGGCCTCTGTGCGTCCACGAGAAGGTAGTTGTTCAGCTTTGTCCACTGAACCAGCGCCTCCTCCGTCCAGGAGACTTCTACCTGCTGGTTTCTCCTCCTCCTCCTCCTCCTCCTCCCCGAGCACACAGCGCCTCCTACAGGAGAGCCGTCACCTCCTCCCCCCGCCTCCTCCTGTGCAGCGTGTCCGCCGGCGGCCGTCATGTGGAGCAGCAGGACGTGTCAGAGATAGCCCCGCGGTCCCTCTTCAGCATGGCCTGGCTGGACTCCGTCAACAGGGAGAAGGAGCAGCAAGGAGCGCTGAGGCTGGAGCGCTGCCTCCTCTCTGCTCACGGAGAAGTCTTCAGGGTCCCGTGGGAGGACCTGGTCTACCCACAGTTCATCAGCCGGCCACAGACCTCCCTGCAGGAGGAGACAGAGTCGTCCGTTAAGGATGGAGATACGTTGATTAATCCTAGCTCCTTAAGACAGGAAGTAGAGCTCCTCCAATCAGCAGTGAGCGGCGAGGGCGAGGACTCGGAGGGCGAGTACGTGGAGCTGATGGAACTGCCTCGCTTCTCCCCACAGAAAGGCTCCTTAACCCAGTCCATCAGTCTGCAGCACCGAGCCAGGACCAGCACACACACCACTGCACACACACACTCTGATGCTGCACACACACCTCACAACACTCACACACTCTCTGCTGCTGCACACACACACTCTGATGCTGCACACACACCTCACAACACACACACACTCTCTGCTGCTGCACACACACACTCTGATGCTGCACACACACTTCACACACTCTCCTCTTGGCCCTGTGTGGAGGTCAGCTCCCACACCACGCTTTGCTCCAGGCTCATTGAGGAGAACCTGATCCAGGACTGCTGTGTACCTGTCATCCTCACCCCAATCTCCCCCACCTCCTCCTCCTCCTCTGCTCCTCCTGAAGCCGTGGGAACCTCCAGCTGGACGTCACAGGAGCACATAGAAGGTACTGATTCAGGCATAAGTCTGAAGTCAAACACTGAACCTGAAAGCAGCACAGAGCACAGTGAAGAAGAGGAAGAGGAGAGAGGGAAAGAGGGGGAGACAGAGGAAACAAGGGAGGAGAGAGAGCTGATGAAGAGGCGGAAAGGGAAGCATGAAATGGTAGTGTCAGATGATAAAGATGAGGAGAAGGATGAAGATCAGCTGGAGGATGCAGAGTGTAGGAAGGATGAAGGTTTACTTAATGAAAGTGAAGAGACAGAGGAAGAGTTGGATGAGGAGGGAGACAAAGAGTTAGAGGAGGTGGAAGTAGAAGTAGAGGTTCAGGTTACAGTTCAGCATCAGAGTCAAGAAAGAAGGGAGGAAGAGCAAGTGATGAAAGATGTGAGAGAAGGAGAGGAAGAGACACACTCCAAGGACTTTTATTCTGAAAATAATAGAGAAAACACACACTCTGAGGACTCTTGTTCTGAAAGTAATAGACAACACAAGCACTATGAGGACTCTTATTGTGAAAAAAATACACAACACAAGCACTATGAGGACTCTTGTGAAAATATTACACAACAAAAACTAACTGAGAACTCTTATTCTGAAAACAACTGCCTTCAAACACTTTCTGAGGACTCTTATTATGAAAACAACACACCGGCGATGGATCCAGACTCACTTTGGTGCGAACCTGAGGAGTCTGAAAAAGGATGGGAAAAACAAGAAGAGAAGGAGGAGGATGAAGAGGAGATCAGCTGTGAGGAGGTTGGTGGAGGAAGAACTGCAGAGCTTCAGACTGAAGGTACAGAAACATGTTTCTTCTCCTCAATCTTTTCCTACCTCCTGCTTTTCATCCCACAGACCATCTTTCTGTCCTCATTTATCTCCTCATCGTCTGATTGGCTGAATCACTCCTGCTCCTCTTCCTCCTCCTCCTCCTCCCCTTTCACCTTCCTCCTCAAAAACCTCCTCTTAGTCTCTCCTGTTAGGATGTAGATGACCTAGAACTGGAAAACTTAGTCAGTAGACTAGTTAGTGAACTGGTTATATGATGGAGAAGTTAATCAGTGGACTACTGGTGAGTGGGAGGGCAGGTCACTGACTTCTATAGACTAGTTAGTGTGAGGACTAGTTAACAGAATGCGTGTGTGTGTCCTCTCTCTACAGGCCTCAGCAGACCTCCTGTCCAGTCTCATGTCCCCCTTTCGACTGGTCCCAGTCCAACAGAACCAGAACCACAGCTGGACCAGTCAGCTACTCCCATGGTCCCAGTACGGCTCACCCAGTCCTCCCAGTCCAGCTTCTACACAGTGCTGCGGCGCTCTGGAGCGCTCTGTCTACCAGGTGAGAAAAATCTGTAGACCTGAACCAGGTTTAGACCCTAAACCTGAACCCAGAACAGAATCAGAACCAGATCCAGGTTTATTGCCAAGCATGTTTTTTTTGGTTTAGTCAGAGAAAAGAAAAGTAAACAAAAAATAGATATTTGTCAATAATAATATGCAAGAACATTATTACTATATGAACTATAATATATTATTAATATTATCATTATTAATATTATTTATAATAATATTAATGTAATAATATTATAAATAATAATATTGTTAATATTATTATTAAACATCAATAAAACAAATACACACTCAGGTTGAGGTGTGAGGCTCCACACATAGTACTGATAGAGAGTTATGAGTTCCTGTGTTGCCTGCTGGTCCCTGAATGCATCATGCCTCGTTCAGGGACCAGAGACCGGAGCGGTCGAGCTCTGCTGACGGTCTGCACCAGGAGCTCCGTGTGGTCCAACCCAGACTGTGACGGAGCAGAGCTGCTGCACCTCCTGCTGTACTACTCCTCCACCCTCAGGTAGGAACCCCCCCCCCCCCTCCCCCCACACCCCCCCCCACCACAACGTTCACACGTGCAAAATTA
>NW_022280615.1:1638-2137 GCF_004355925.1 Anarrhichthys ocellatus | reverse complement strand
GTAGACTGGTCCTCCTCTGACATCACTTCCTGTGTGACAACAGGAAGGAGGTGGCAGCCTTTGGTCTGACGGTTCTGGTGGACGCTCGTAGAGCTGCTGCTCCGGTCCCGGCCCTGTTCTCTGCCCTCAGGTCCCTGCAGGTGAGTCCTGAAAACTACAACACACAACCTGGGACCCTGAATGCACCACAGAGCGACACACAGTCAGTTAAACAGAGTGATAGTAAACAGAGTGATAGTAAACAACTGGCCCATCTCTCAGGAAAACGTCCCCGGATCCGTTCACTCCGTCCTCCTGCTGCTAGACAAGGACTCCTCTCTGCGTCTGGACAAACCTGCAGCCACACAGGTAAACACCTGGTCACATGGTCACATGATCACCCTGAACGTTAACCTGCAGCAGCAGCCGCTGACTGATGCTCACACCACAGACACATCTAGAGGTTCTCAGACTGTGTGTGTGTGTGTGTGTGTGTGTGTGTGTGTGTGTGTGTGTGTGT
>NW_022280615.1:0-1628 GCF_004355925.1 Anarrhichthys ocellatus | reverse complement strand
TGTGTGTGTGTGTGTGTGTGTGTGTGTGTGTGTGTGTGTGTGTGTGTGCGCGCGTGTGCGCGCAGGTGGAGGTGTTGTTCTCTCTGAAGTCTCTTCACAAACAGGTGCATCTTCAGCAGCTTCCTGAAGAGTTTGGAGGTTCATTCAGCTTCAGTCAGAGGAGCTGGCTTTGTTTCAGATCAGTGAGTCCTACACACACACACACTCACACACTGACACACACACACTCAAACCTACACACACACACAATAAAATAACAACAAATGATTGTGTGTGTTTGTTCAGAGAGTGGAGCAGCTGACCAATCAGTGTGAAGACGTCATCAAGCTGCTGCAGAAGACTATCAACATCCTGCAGAACACACCTCTACCTGCTGCAGAGGAGGTACCACACACACACACACACACACACACTACCATCTTCCCATCATGCTCTCTGAATCTCTCTTTCTTTCCCAGGAGGCCGACCTGCTGCTGTCCCGGTACCAGGCCGTGATGCGTAGCATCCTGGAGGACAGCCGATTGGTGCAGCTTCAGCAGGAGGGCGGGGCCTCTCTGTCTCTGCTCCGCAGAGAGGACGGTGTCACCGTGACGTTAGACCAGCGGGCGGCGGTGGAGACGGTGTCCTCGCTCTATGACCAGGTGGACGAGCTGCTGCACCGTCTGGTCACTCTGTCCAACTCCAGGACCCAGGAGCTGAACTTCATCCTGGACTTCAGAGGCCTGGAGACGGGCTTCAGCGAGGTCAGTCTGAGCACGCTCAGTACACACTCACCCGTCACCCGACACCCGTCACATTCACCCGTCACCCGACACCCGTCACCCGACACCCGTCACCCGACACCTGTCACCTGACACCTGGTCACATGATCAGTTACTACTCATTATTATTATTATATACAGTATATATGTATATGTATATATGTATATGTGTATATATATATATGTATGTATATATATATATATATATATATGTATATGTATGTATATATATTAATTAGTGCTGGGCAAGTTAATGTGTTATTATCGCGTTAACGCATTCATTAATTAATGCCGACAATTATTTTATCGCGCCTTAACGCAGTTTTTTTTTTTGTTTTTTTATTAAGCGGACATTTTTAACACAAGAACCGGCAGCGAGTGGTGAACAGCTGTTTCTGTGGCGTCTCTTCCGTCTCTTCCTGTTTCCTTCACCTACATTCCCCTGGGTCCTAAGTCCCTCCATGTACAGCTTCTTATCACCCTCTATGTACCAACGTACATTTATAACAAATACCACACATATTACGGTAATCAGCGTTGCATATGTGTCTGACCTAAATACCAAAATACCAAAAAAAGAATTAATTCATTTAAATTATTGTTTTAGAGTTTTTAAAGTGTTTTGTGTGTAATATGTATAATAAGCATCATTTAGTATCACTACTGAGAATCTAACAAACATAAAAACATGACGTAGATATGTTTGCAGTTTTCAAGAAGTATATTTAAATATCTCTTACACACATGAAGATAAAGTTGTGAACACCGGCTGAATATCTATGATCAGAATCATTATAACTGTGTTATAACTGCTGCTGTGTAAAGGGAATACTGCTGCTAACAAGAACCTGATGTGTTTAAAGTGTT
>NW_022280614.1:0-23929 GCF_004355925.1 Anarrhichthys ocellatus | reverse complement strand
CCCCCGTTACCGGGATCAGTGGTGTACTCTGATGGAGTCTTTTTTTTGGAGTCTCATAATCATCTGAATGTTTCCCATAGTTGTTGTTTTTCTAATATAAATGCAAAAACTTAGCTTGTGAGACTCGGTGTTGGCTTTACTGGGCCGCTCGTATTTAACCTACAGTAGACGAGCTGTGACGCTTTAGAGATCAGAAGCTGAATTCATCAAAAATGTCTCAGCGGAGGAAATCCGTTAGAACTGGACAAAAGTTGTCGGAGTGACTCTTGACTCTTTGAGGATGAAGAGTAAAAGCATTTTGTCAACTTTCCTAACATGTGAAGTGTCTCAGAGCTGCAGAGGAGTTTGAGCCTGTCAGCAGCTGCTGATGGAGCGCACACTGATTTCATTTAACTTAGGTCTTTTGGAAAAAACACAGAATGATATCGGTTATTTATCCATAAACACAACTTGGGGTGAAGCCCTGAATTTTGGTGGAAAAATGAAAGTAAGGGCAAGAACCTGAAAGCATGCATATAATCTATTAAAATACCTTTTAATAGGAGAGATGGGATTGGCACTTTATCACATTTTCTCATTGGAATGGCACCCTGGAGGCACTTTATCATATTCCATCTACCATCAGGGCAATTCTTTTTTTCTTTTTTTTTTAACAGGGTTGCTCAAGGGTGGGCCGATCTGATTCCACCAGTGAGTGATAGTAAAATTATACCCAGACAGACATGAAAGGATAAATGAAATTAAGATGTAGCTTGTCCTTGTCTGAAGATTCCAAATGCCAAAATGTCAAAAGAGAAAAAAATATGATGTTGGTGACTTTAGCTTTCTAAAGGAAAACCCTACCTTTTCCTTTTGTCTATTCACTCTAATTCCATCTTAACTGGGTATACTTTGTGTGTGACAGCTGTTTTAGTCTGTGTTTGTTCATCTTGGCCAGGTCTCTCTTGGAACAAAGATTAATCTCAAAGAGAACCTGATCAAATAAAGGAAAATGAATAAACGAGAGTGCCCGCTCATCCCTGAAAACAGACATGGTTTTTGGTCTTTTGATTTTTTTACACTCTAATGTGAAGATTTTCCATCAGCGCTCACATCGACAGCAGACTTTATTTCAGACACACATTTAGAGGGAGCATATGGGGCTCTCTTCACTGTCGCAGCCCTGCTTTGTGGTTCAGGCTGGCCTGTCGAGGCGTTCAGTTAAAGTCCTGCCTAGATCAGCTTTAGCCGCAGCACATGTGAGTTCAGCAATTTATCTGTCTGCCCCTGAAAAGCTGTTTTCCTTTTTCGTCCACCTGCATCTTTCAGCCACAAGGTGTTCCCCTGCCACCAACCTTAATTAACCATGATTCATTTCTTCTGATTTGTTGGTGGTAGCCATCACAGAGAATTAAGATGGATGAGTGTATTTTAGTTTGTGTGGAGGTGGGATCGAGGCAAGAATGGGCAAGCCACCACACCTTGGCAAAAGGAAATACAGATAGTTTGGATGTCATGTTGAGCACGTATTTGTATTGTATAAAATCCACCTAATACACACACATGGTTAGACAATAACGGGCCTTTTTTGATTGGCTGATCATCAATGCAGGAGCTTGGGTTTCTCCTGGCTGGGAAATCGATACAGGTTTCGACGCATGCAGCACTTAAGTTGGACGTGCTATAAATAACCAAGCTAGGGGTTTAGCTCATGACCGGATGGGATGATGGATGGCAGAGGGGACGGCATTTTTCAATAGTGGAAGTGATATAAAAGCTTCAAAAGACCAACTCTCCAGGGCATCTTGGAAAGGTTGTGCGCTTTGATCGGAAGGTGCGTTATTTCACATGCCTTCAGAGGCTGCCAACGTGTTCCTCCTTTTTTTTTTTTTGAAATTTCTCTCCTTTTAAAATGAGCTGGACCTCACTTCAGATCAGCTGCAGAGCAAACACATCATTACCCGGAAAAGTTTCTCCTCTCGGCACAAAACGGCGAAATGAGCCTCCTGCCACTCATTTGAAGTTGTCAAAGTTTTCTCGAAACAACATTGATTGACTTTTAACTGACTTTGCGCTGGGCTTGTTATCAGCCTGGATGTGCTGACTCCAGCTCACATCCCTCATGTGACGACTCAACCCGGCCTCTCCGCTTCTGCATTAGCACTTTAAAGCACATCTGTTGGCTGCCAGGGCAATTACTGACATGGCTACGGTGATTTCACATGAAGATTTTTCCCAATCATCAATGGAAAATGGGGCTGGAATTTTAAAATGAAGGATCTAATGATGGTGCAGGACAGATGTTTAGGAATGGAGGGGAAAAAATATGCAAGGGAGGGGAATAAACTCAGATTTCAGAGGGCGAATATATCCTGTCATAATGAATCTTACGTGCTGCTTTCCTCAACATTGTACTTGTTTTTGTGCTGACCCACATTTCCTGTTGGTTTGCCTCAGAGGACTTGGCTTTGTTTTCAGGGTTGCATATCTCCGTCTGCCCATTTCAAACAAAAAAAGGCATTTTCCAAACAAAGCCATATGCTGCGCTGGAATCCTCTCTTTCACCATCATTCAGAAACACACATACAAGCACTCACTGCTCAAAATTGTAATTCTGACTGAATTTGATCCTTCTGATATCGTTTGTTCCCTTTTGTATCAACTATTTCATGGAATATACTTTGTAAACAATCAAAATGACTAAAAAGTGTCAAAGATTCAGTCACAATTGAGGACCGGCTTTAAAGGATAATTATGGTTTATTACAATTTAGGTTTGAATTTAATAGTTTTTACTAAATGTATGCTACATCAAAGTCCCATGAAGCAAGAATTACAAGCAGTCAGACGATCAGACTGGTTGTTGAAAACCCCTCAGGTTAGTTAAACAGTAAAGTTGTTTCCCAAACTGTCCATTGTAAACATCCATCACAGTTTGCAGGCTGACTTCCTGGTGAAACTGTGTCTGACTGTCCTCCCTGCAGGTTTGGGGATGTTTTCATGTGCAATTGGGGATTATTGGCAACATTTCAAGTGTGCTCACTTTCAGTTATCTAAGTGTTTTAAAACATTTGGCTAAACTCTGACCTATAGCCTCATGTACTTCATGTTACGCCGTGATTCAGTCAAATAGCATTCTGTTATTCCTCAGCAGGTTGTTAAGTTCATATCTTACTGATGTCTATCTGCCCGGAGTGATAAAATCTTTGTCTGAGGCAAAACTGATATAGTTCTACAGGCTGTGCCGCTCTGCTTTGCTCTCATTTTTGTGTTCAATAACGCAAACAAACAAACTGATCAAGGTAGCGG
Organism: Anarrhichthys ocellatus; assembly: GCF_004355925.1. NCBI lineage: Eukaryota > Metazoa > Chordata > Actinopteri > Perciformes > Anarhichadidae > Anarrhichthys > Anarrhichthys ocellatus. Next base: position 20,642 of record NW_022280614.1, on the reverse strand, counting down.
TAGAGCAGCAACACCCGTGTTTAAAATTACAGTTTTTTTCCAATTGAGTCTCGTGACTTTGGCGAGAGTATATAGATGGATACGACGGCTTGCCATCCTTGTCGGAAACAGCTTTCTCAAGTACACCAGCGAAAATATTCTAAATATAGTGTACGTTTAAACTGATATTGATTTTGCTTTTGACAGCTGATATACATTTTGCTGATGTCCTCGTCCACATCAGTCTATTGCTTTGCTGATGTGCCGATACTCCTGTCTACTTCTCCAATCTGGGGGCGTGCCGACCGGCGTATACACTGTCTATGAATAAGCAACTCATACAACACCGCTTCTGAAGAACCGACCAATCTCTTTAAGTGCTTCCCCCCCCCTTATCACTACATAATCGGCAGCGTAGTGGCACAGTTTTGGAGGGCACCCATGTATCACATCGATCTCCCTCCCTCTGCTCACTGCACAGTCTCTGGTGTTATCTCACCATCTCTGAGCCTTGTTTTGTGGCAAATTTACGTGAATCACACAGAGACTCTTTGACCAAGAGCACATAGATGCTTCATAAAAAGTATTTCTCAGAAGAGGCTTTAATTGTTTTTTCAGGGGGAAATCTGCAGAGAATCATTTATTGATATATGATCATACATATTCTGTGACCTGGACAGACTAACATAACGTTTAAACCCAGATCTTTTATTATAAAACGTTCACACATACCAGAACATATTATTGTTAGTTATTCTAATCAGAAACCCATAAGCTGTATGTCCAAGCTCTATTTTGCAACTGGAGCAATGACAATTAAAATCAAACAATTACACAGAATTATTGTTAATTGCATATGCTGATGGAGAAATTAGACTTTTTAATTGACACTATTCATGCGCTACAATTTGGATCCTCATTTAAATTAATTAAAATTTAAAGGCAGGAAGTTTATTTTCACTAATTCCACTGCAGTTTTCTGTTCAGACCGTTTTCTCTCACTTATTAATAACGTATGAGACTTGCCAAACTTCAGGCATCGCTGAGTGTGACTAGGAGGAGGATATGTTTTGCTCCATGTTGCACCGACACCATGTTTGCTCCTTTTTATATAATGGGCTGTCATCGATCGGCCACTGGTTGAAACTGGACGGTTGTTGGCTTATCGGCTGACCGGCTGATCAGTCTTTTACGATGTCAAGCTAGTTTTGCTGCCGCCAAGTGGTTACAAAATTCTTAATGGAGCTTTAAGTAAGACTTAACTTGATTAATATTTTTCTTGACTTAATAACGTAACATTGTCATAGCTTAACGTTGTCATAGCTTAAACACTTTTTAAGTCCTCTTGAAGTTGGTTAACACAGATGTTGATAGGAGAACTAACAATATATAATAATATGATTGTTGATAGCTCGGTTTGCTCGCCCACAGTGAAGTAAAAAAAACAAAACTCTACACAACAGATGCACGTAACAGATCTGGGTGTCATTGAAAACTTGGCAGCGAGACCGGCCTTGCATCGTGATTCCAAACAAGCCTCCTGAGTTTTCAGGGCACCGGTGGAGACAGCTGCCAATTCAGACCGCCTCGCCTCTCTCCTGTGATGGATGAGCCTGCCTCTTGCTCTCATCTTGCTGGTGTAATTGAGACTTTAGCCGTTGTCACGCCACATGGTCGTGGTCATAAAGGAAAAAAGGTAAAGAACACTGCCCTGCACTTAAAGGCAGCAATGGGGAAAACAGAAAGTTTGGCTGGGTCAATACTTTGTCATGATATCTTGTTAAATAATGGGTTCAGTCAATACGATTGAGCCACCTCAGATGAAGTATATTTGTACGCACACTGCAGTTTTTAGAACCAGACCTCTTCTCTTGGAGTCCTTCCAGGAAGTAAGTGTCAGAAAAATCCTCCTTGGCATGTGGTTATGTTGGAGTGTTCACAGGTAATCAAATTTGTTTGATTTAGTTCAGTGCCAGAGGACTCTCTGAAGAGAATTATGGAAATGAGTAACCCCCAAAAAGTCTGACTTTGCTAGCAGCACGGCTTGAGGGATGGCCATGTTGAAATCAGTCAGTCCCTCAGTCAGGCCACCGCTTCGGTCCAGAAACATCTCAGGAACTGTTAAATACATTGCAATGAAATTTTCATTATTCATTTATCCCAAAAGGGTGACTTTTACTGATGATACGCCGACTTTACCTCTACTACCACAAGCAGGTTTTTGGATTTTAGTGAAATCTCAAACCTATGGGATGGGTCGCCATGACATTTGATGCAGATATACATGTTGCCTAGAGGATGAATCATAATGACTTTCCTTATCTTTGCAACTAACACCATCAATAGGTCATCATTTCTATTTGTCCAATACTACTTTGTCTCACTCACCAGCCTGGTCTCACTCTCAGGGTGTCAAATACTGATGCTCAGTGACCCTCAGCACCTGGATACCGATGCACAAGTCAAGGAAAAAAAATGGAAAGATGTAATCATGAACTCGTTTCAATTGGGCAAGTTTTTATTGTTTTTTTTAAATAGTATTGGCCATGTTTCATGCTGTCAGGAGACTAAGTCAAGCATGTATCGGCGCATTGTGGGAATATCTGGTTGGACGCCAGCAGCAGAAACAGCTCATCAGTCTTATGAGTTACATGTTCGCTACGTCAGAATTCACTCTTTCAATATGGATTATTCCATATAGCGCAACAACTGTTTTTCGATGAAATCAAAAAAACACTTCAAGCGAGCGTAAAAATGTTTCAGCCTTTCTAATGCAATACTTCAAATGCAAATAAAAGTATGTGAATGGAAACATGGCTTGTGTGGTCACTTAGTAGTAGTAGTAGTAGTAGTAGTAGTAGTGCTGACAAATCATTTGTCTTTGTTAGTGCCCAAAGGAACTAAGAAACACAAAGTTGACCTTAGAGGGATTCACTACACCACTCACCGAGCAAGTGAAACAACTCATCCCTGAGTCATCCTCTCCAGCGTCAGCACAGCCAACATGCTGTGATGCACTTATGGCTTCTCATCATTAATGATGACGCCTCCATCAAGCCAATCAGTGGAACGTTTCTGAACAGTGCGGTTCCATCGTGGATCATCCAATAAGTAATCAACATATTAATGGTGTCTGTCTGGTCGTAGCTCGACTTTTATCCACTGAGGCAAAAATATCTGAGAGCCTTTTGCCAAGAGGCCAGATGATCTTCTTAAACGGAGCTGATGGGTGATAATGTTCAGTCTATGTGCTGGCGGGTACAGAGATTGCCACAACACCAGTCAGATACACTGCCTTTAATATCTCTCCATCTGTCCGCTAATGCGTTCAGCACAAGCTACGGTATCCATGTTTGCTGCAGTGTATATCATTAAACTGAGTATTTTGATTCAAATTAAATTTGAAGGGCTCAAAGTATTTCTGCCTGGTTTGAAACACATCACGCCTGATAGCTGAATGTTTAATATTTAACACACAACACAGTCTAGCGATCTGTGAACACAAACTGTAATATACATGAGCAGACACGCAGCGAGTGAGCGATGCGGATTCAGCAGAGCTGCTCTGTGGAGCAGAGGACGTTTGGTCGGATAAGGAGCCGAGGACCCCTTGACACCACGAGACTCCATTTGGGTCGCTCTGCTTCCCTTCAGATTGGTTTGGGGTCGACGGAGAAGACTGGAGAGTCTGTGTGTGTGGATGAGTTGAAGTGTTCATGTTGTGACAGAAGAGAGCTGAGAAACCAGTCAAGCTTCAGCCTGCTTCTCTCTATTAGAGGCCAGTTTTGGTTTTATTGTAGATGCAGAATCAGAGACAACATTGATGATGCAAGATAATCTGTCATATGTTTGACAATTTTTTTTTTTTACAAAACGTGATCATGACATTGTTTACATCTCTTTAAATCTGTGTAAATAAGGCTGATTAGCACAGTCTATCTGGTGTTAAATAGTGGATCTAATTGTGTGTACATACACAGAGGCTAATGCACATTGTGCGTACTGTGAAAGGAGAGATAATGTCATATGGCTTTAAAACGGGTGCACATTGGAGACTACCCAAACAGCTCAAGCCTTTCAGACGTCCTGCTTTGCAGAGACAAATGCAATTATTTCAGCCAGATCGCCGAAGTGGGTAGAAAGCAGAAAGCACGAGCCACAGGCCACACTTCATAGGCTCTATTTAATGTTGCTGTGGAGGAGCAAAGCATTTGCCATTGCGTTCCCTTCCAGTAAAATATCAGTGCTGTGCAACTCTCGGCTCAGCTAAGGGATTAGGCCAGCATTGAATTTAAAGGGGCGGGGGTGAATTTTAGCCTACAGGGGGTGGCATGTTTCTATTTATGGCATGAGCTGCATAAACTCAAGCTTGGTGTCTTGCAGGCATCCGCTGGAGTCTTGGCCCTGTTTTGAAAGAAATACTGCGGTAAAATTATGCATCAGCACAAAATGAGCTACATGCAGGTATTTTCCATCCCTAACATGTGTTTTTCATCAGCAGCATGAAGGAGAAAGGATTACTTTTCACGAATAATGATATGACTTTGACATACCCAGCATTTTGTTCTTGTCCGATGTCCCCAAACTATTTTAGGGTCTTTGAGAGCGTATTTGGGATGCAATGATAGTATGAGTTTTCTTTTCCATGCGTATCCATGCTCTAACCTTTTATAATTAATGGGAACCATGTGGTTTTTGTGTCTTTGACTGTCTTCTTGTGTGAAACGCAGGTGTCACCGAGATCATCGGGGGCCTGGGGCCTGGAGAGACATCAGCCAATCGTACCAGAGATAAGCACAGATTGACCAATTACACACCAGCTGTGCGCACAGGGCGAGGGGGGTGGAGGCAGTGAAAGAGGATACGAATGACAGAGAGACAGAGACAGAAATCTGAACAGAGCAGTTTTGACTGGAATGCCAAGTTGCCCATTTTCTATTGAAGGAGCAGTGTGTAATACTTAATGGCATTTAGCGGTGAGGCTGTAAATTGCAACCAACTGAATACCGCTCGTCTCCCCCCCTCCCTTTTCAAATGTGCCAAACATAGTTATGATTATTATATTCCATTTCTGCCAATAAATCCCCCTTAATCCTCCTTTAAACAGTGCAGTGCACTTCCCTGAGTCCTGTGCAATACACCTGCCAAGACATAGTTACATAGTACTCAGCCAAGTCGTAGCTATTCAGAAACGATGTTGAAATACTCTGGTTCAGGAAAAAGCATCACAGGCACACTTGCCTGGGTCTTGGGATCCAACTAAAAGGGCCCCAAACAACTACAGATTTATTATAATGTTTACATACTGTATGAAAAATATTGAATTGTGTTGCTATTCTAACTCATTGTACCCCGAAATAGCTTACAAAAGGCCGTCAAAACACTAAAAAAATATGCTACTCAACTACTTATTACTTGCTGTGTACTTCTACTTCTGAGGAAAACATTGTAGTTCTACATTTACCTGACAGAGAAGTGTTACTGGTCACGTTGCAGATCCAGATTTGACAAAATATAACAATAAAAAAAAGATGATGCTTTGTTATTAATTAAACTGTCCAGCATCATATGTGCAGTATTCATAGTTTTATTAGCAAAAACATACAATATGAGCTGCAATGGCAGAGTGGCACTGTTCATGTCGGCTACCCGCTTTGTGCTTGTTGACTCTAAGGAAGTGAAGAAAAGTTTGGTTGTGACGTTATCCAACTCCCAAACTTCTAATGTTGATGAATGTGTTCTGTCATATGCTATACGCTCTCTAGTAATGAAGACAAAAAGACAACAAATGAAGACAAAAATCCATTCCTGCATTCCTGGAGCAAGACCTAATTAAAAGTTCATGCAGTCGCCTCTCCTCAATATATAAGCGCTTAATAAAATACCAATTAATATTTTACCGTCTCATCGTGCATTATTAAAACCATAATTAGCCGGTTGAGCATTGCTCATTGATGTTTTTGCAAATTAACCGTGTTGACTTAGACTTGGAGATATGTCTTTATTTTAGTTTTTATGACGGTCATTAAATATAATTTAAAAAGCATTGACTGTCCAATTCCTTCCATGCCAGTTTTTTATTTTTTCTTCTTTAAACCCACACTTATCCCTTCTGCGATGCAACACTAAATAAGCATAATTGCACACCGACTATAAAGCAATTAGTTAGGCTAGTTCATTTCAAATCAGACCGTGGTGTAAGGGTTAAATGTCAAAAATGAATTGACTCATAGGTGTGACAATGTGTTGCGACTGCGCTGGGTAGCGAGACTGGATGGTTATATACAGCCGCTTCCTTTTAAAGTGTTTTAGTCAGGACTTTGTGTAGAGTGAATATTGGACTTCTATTCATCAAGTTACCAGATATTTGATTTCAAATGAATGTGACTGTTGCTTTGTGTCTGCTAGATGTGTAAATAGGCAATTTTTTGCAAATGATTTACGACAACAACTTTATTAGGTGATGTGTTTACAAGTTCTATTACCCCCAAGTGACCTAAAAACCCAATTAATCCTGGTTTAAGTTTTACTGTATCATTTATAGTCCAGTTCAATAAATGTTCTGGGGCTAAGACATATTTCACAACTACGGTATATTTAATTGAACTACTTGTAAGTTGACTTTTGGTAGTTCGTCCTCATCGTCCATGTGTTCCGAATATAATGTGTATCGACTGCCATCATTTAATATCTTCCAATCTCCGAAAAAGTCAATCTAGCAGACGGAAAAAGCCCAAAGTAAAGTCAGACTGAAGTAAATCCCTTGTTCACTTCGTCTTCTCTGAATTGAGGGCTACTGTGGACGAGAGGCTTCAAGTTGGAGAGAAGTGTTTGTCCAAAGCTTCAATCTGCGACGTCAGACTGATATGTGACTAAAAGTCGAGGTGGAAAGGACAAACTGGTCACTCCTGAAGGGCATGTTGAATCTTCAGCTATTGTTTCACTATCAGAGAGAGTGTTTGGGGGTTTGGGTCTGTCGGAGTTGATAGAGTGTTGGCAATGGACATGATGAGTGTCCTCTTCACTGGCAGTGTAACAATTTAGAAAATAACAGTCACGCGTTTGCCCCTGAGCCAGAGAACAGGAACTGGACATGTGAAGATGGTGCACAGTCTTTAAGTTGTCGCAGTTTTTTTTTCCTTCCATTTCATACACTCCATCTTTTAATAGTGTTGTGTACGCACAGCCAGTCGTCTTTGCATATCCGTCTTCTAAAGAACATGCACATGCCAATCAGGGAGATGTGCTGTCAGTGCTCACGAGCCAAGACCAGCGTCTCTGCAAGTCCTCTGGCCACATCTAAAGGCAAAAGTGTTTGGAACTGCTCTGAGGCGCCATCCTTGAAGGCTGAGCGAACAACCTGTTGTTATTGGGAGAGGCAAGACTCAACGAAAAGGTACCATATATGTGAACACTTTCTGACTTTCAAAAGCATTTGTGATGTTACCGTCTGCAGCAGCAGTGGCAAGGGGAGGGAGGGCTTCTCGCTGTGTGGCCATGGAGACATCTGCAGATGGGTTCATCAGCAAAGCCTGGGACCCCCACTGACTCGTACACTTAGATCCCCGGGACAATAACTTAAATGTTTGTTTATCATATTTTATTTGTAAATTTTTCATATTTTTTCACCAAGCCAAGTTCCTTCTATGTGTCACGTACTTGGCAGTACAACCGTATCTGATTGTCATTCGGAAAAGTGTGATTATCTGGTCTGAGACAACAAACAACGTTTAAGATGATAGTAATCAAAACTTACTATATTAACCGTGTCATGTTGCTATATATTTCCTGGCGCCAATTCAAAATACAGAACATGGAGCGGCGGCAACCGGCCCTTGTCTGAGAGCACCTTCACGCCTACAAACCTGTTAGAGAGAGACTCTTCAACTAGTTCTGCATTGTTTGCTCGTAAGCCTGTGTGATGGTGTGATGGATCTTTGATCAAGCGTGTACGTTTTTGAAGTGTCTGGATCGGTGTTCAATCACTTTGAACTGTGTAGCTATGGCTTCTTCTTGACTGTCGGGTGTGATTAGGACTCTGTCTGACTTCTTTTGTGTGAGCGTTTGTGCAGATCTGCATTTGTCAGCTTTGCTGTCCATCACAGAGCAAGGAGGATAGTCTGTGAGGGGCAGGTTACAGTGTACCTAGATCAAAGGCCTTCACCATTCTTCTGTTTTCCCACTTTTCCCAGGACCACTTTCCCAAATACATGAGAAAAAAACATGACAAGAAGGGAGAAAATAGGCTTTGTTTAAAATACTGTATTTTTTATTTAAGTGAATAAAAATATTTCACAGTACTTCCGCAGCCCAATAGATGACACAGTGGGCCCTGGACCTGTGTTTGACAGTAGCTGATCTCGATGACCTGCTATGCAGCGGTCTGCTGTCAAATCAGTCTTGTGTCACAAGGCGTTGTGACAAAATCATGGTGGAGCTGAGTGGCTGTTTTTTGCCGGCCGCACTGTTCCACAACTTAATGTTATGTTGTGTCACAGCAGGGGGTGTAGCCATCAGGATTCACCCCCTGTAAAGCCTGTATGCTAATAGTAACTCCTATCTATGGCTCCTATTACACCCAAAGCTGTCTGAAGAGGGCTGATTTGACGGCATCTCCCTATGCTTTCCACATTGTTTCACATTATGTGCACAATATGTTCTTTCGTGTATTTTTTTTTTAGAGAGCTTTGGCTGTGTTGGGAGCCACAGTAGATATTAATCTGTTGAACCCAATGAGACACAATGAATTATGTGATATTGGCTTTTACAACTAAAACAAAAAAGAACAGCATTGTTGTCAGCAATGTCCCAAAACAACATGTTTCCGCTCAAGCGACTGAGCCCTCTAGTGGCCGTGGTCATTTTGATGCTCTGGAGCAAAGCAAGAAGTACAGTGACGTTGATAAAGAGCGACAAAGTCAGTGTACGGACCACGTCTGGGTGGATGGATGGGTAAACAAAATAACGGATGCTAACATGGAAGACTGCTGTTTGTTTTGTTTCGAACCGACAGTCAATGTCGTTATTTTACCACCATGACAATGATCCTTTAACCTTAATGAAGTAGTCATTTTAAAACCCCAAAATGATCTTTCCCTGTATAGTTTTTGTGCCTAACCCTAACCAAACCAGAGCATTGTCACGTCATGAACTGATTCATGATCATGTGATGTCACACTGTGTTGTTGTAGAGGGCGTGGCCGAACAACATATGTTAACTCTCTTAACCCTCACCCTATTGTTTTACTTTCATTTTCATAAAAAACAACAAAAAAACATTTTCTTTAAGATTTACATTGTTTGTTTGAAAGGGATGTTTTTGCTATTTTTCACTTGAATGCAGTGAAAACGTAGTGCAGCAGCTGAGAATTAGTGTTAACGGTGTCATGCATCCAGTACAAATGTTCACTGTGCAGACACAAAGATGGGTGGCCAAGTTTCTACGGCTTTCTCCTGCTGTTTGGTTCTCAGCAGTGTGCGTCTCAGCTCTGTGTATGGGAACTAACAACTCTGATAAACCTAAACTGAAAATGTAATGAGAAACAATTCATCATGCAATACAGCTGGCCTGTCGTACAATGTAATCTATTGACCGCAGCGGTGTCGTGTGTCATTCTTTTTCGGAAACATATTACTCTCCGTGTAAGAATAATGATACCTTCTTCTCTGCTTATGCAGAACTGGCAGATATGCTTCGTATTTGTTTGCTGTGAAATACATATATTCAGTGATGTACTTTTAGTGGAGGGTAAGCTCACTGAACAGTCTGTTTTAAGCTGGCAAAGATATGTATAGTATCACATTCATGGTGTAACCTACAAAAGTATAGTAATCCTTTAACACTGTCTTTATTAAGATATAATGTATAGAATAAAAAAAATGTCCACACATTAGGGCCACAAATCATTTGTGATCTTGATGAATTGAAATGCAGGTGTTCCTGTTTTTTTTTTTATCCATGTATTTTTCCATTGCTTCCATTGCTTATTTTATGAAAAATTGTCAATCCTTCACATTTCATATGAACGTTTCCAAATGATGACAAGAAAAGGACATTCTGTTGTTCTAATGGTCACAGTATGAACAAAGAAAGGCTTTTGCAATGAGACATTTTCTGGAAGACATCCATGAGGTTTATCCAGAACTAATGAACTGTATGAGAGTGTTTAGATAATATGGTAAACCCCAAGGTTAGCCAAACTTGTAGAACAGAGCATGGGAATTACTAAAATGATTACCCAAGCTGTCTTCCTTTTAGCATCCATCACAATTTACATATGGTAACTTGAAGGGCCTTCACACTTGGCATGCTTTATGTGAGGAGGCGCTGCGTGTCTCAAAGTAGCATGAAGACCTTGTAGATGTCCCAGACTCCCATGGTTAACATACTGGAACAAGGACTACATACAGTGCTTGCCTCCTCCCTCATGCGTATTCATACATGATTCTGTATGAAGTGGGACGTACTATATAAATCTGAGTGAATGTAACGTTACTTGGTATGTCTGCGTCCATGCATACATGCTGTACTAATATCTTCTCTGATGTCAGATTTGTGTTGTGAACCGAGGCTTGTCGAGTTTTTATTATTCATCAAAGTGAAGATTGACCAGAAGTACACATGTTCCACATCACATGCTATACTTGCCCTAGTTGTGCGCATTCTCTGTTTTCCTGTGCAATAAGGGATTATATGCAACAGGTGTACCCACGTTCAACTTCACCTCGACATAGTGGCGACTGGAAATCAAGAAGTGAAGGGATGATAGACGATTTTTTTTTTTTCATATGTCAATGTAATTTTAACTTACTTACAATCAGAACTAAGAGGTTATAAAACACAGTCTCTAGAATCTGAGCCCTACTGTTCATTTATAGATGTTTCTAGTTCACCAAAACTATGGTCTGTGCTCCATAAGAGTAGTTAACGTTATGGATAGGGCTGTATCGAATGTCTTTTTTTGTTTACATTCAAAGATTCTATTGAGGTTTTCGAATGAAGCTTTGAACGTCTGTCATCATATTGAGTTATTGTGGTTATATAAATATAATTTATGGTGCTGTAAGACTGCTTGAATGCATAGGTGCGTAGCAGCCGGCAAGTTGGATGCAGATTTTGACTGTAGTGAAAATGCTGTTTTTGAAAGGCTAAACGTGAGTAAATATGGATTAAAGCAGAATATTAAGTTCCATAAAACCATATTAGGAATTTTGGAAACGGTTGTATCATCTTTTCTTTTTTGAGCTTCAAAATATTGAGCACAGCCCTAGTTATGGTTGGATATGCTTGTGGCATGATATGCGATATTAAAGATAAGGTAATATAGTTCAACAAAACACTATACATGTGATATTGTCGCACCAAGCACAGAACTTAGTTAGTTATCTAAAATAACTTATTTTAGATCAAATGTTCTTTAATAAATGTTTATTCATGTAACTTTAACTGTATTACTTGCTAAAAGCTTAGCAGTTCTATTTCAAAGCTCCGTCAGAGCTGAGCCATGCAGATGCCCCCTGGCAGAGTAAAGGAAATTACTTTTTTTCAAAACATCTACTCTAGCCCTCAGGGGGCGGTTGTTTGGTCTGCACCAGAGCTCCAGTCTGGCGTTCACACCAACCCGAACGAACCGGGTTAGGGAAGTTAATGCGCCAGGGTTCAGTGTAACCGGACAAAACAAGGCTGGTGTGATCGCGCACTTACCCCTCTACACTCTGTTCCCTTGGAAAAACTCCCCTATCTAAACTTCTTGTAATCTTAGTTGCTCTTCCGTCAGCTCACATCACGGCTGTTACCAGTGGCTGTCCTCTTCAGGCCCTCCATGTCCTCCTGGAGCACCATCGAGCCTCCCACGATGTCGCTGTGCCGTGATAGAGCTGACAAATTAGAAAAAAGAACCACATCAGAAAGAGCGGGGGAGAGGCCTCTGTTGAAAACCCAGTGACAGCAGCTTTAATCACAAGAGCGCAGGCATTCTGTTCTGTCAGCAGAAACGAAAAAGCGTCACAGGGGAAGTGTGTATTCAGAAAAGAGGTTGATATGAGCGTTCTTGCCTCTGTGGACGGGAGTATGAATGTACGTGTGTATTAAGGTGAGAAACGCTGCAACGAATGGCAGTCCAGACACACACACATGCAGCACCTGGGGATGTGTGAGGATATGTCTTATCATTGTCTCAGTGCATGAACCCACACAGGGGGAGTCTTGTCTCTCCTCCTCCCTCCACATCCTTCCATCCTTCTCCTCCTGCTTGTAGTGATTTTGGCACAACTGCCGGCAATCGTTCACACCCAGTGGAAGATGCTGATGGATGCAGACTGACCTCTTGGGCTTCCTGGCACTCTCGCACACACAGAGACGAGACAGAGGAAGAAGAGTGGAGCCTTGTCTTCTGTAGCAATATATCTCTGCAGGGTTTTAAATCACGGTGGCTGGCATTGGTTCAGCTGTGAAGACTAAGTTAAGTGAGAGGTTAGAGCCATATATCTGTTTGCTGATATGTAAAGAATGATGGGGTATAAAAGAAGTTTTGAATGTTATCGTTTAGTAAAGTGAAAGACAAAAAGCGAAAGTATTTGTATCTACTTTTGTCATTTTTAAGCAGATACACAGACTGTTAACATCTGTGTTTTATAGTGATTTGACATAATAAACGGAAAGACCAGTCACAGATAGAGTTCTAAACACAAAGAACAGCTCAGGTTGATGGGAATGACACAAACATACAAAGGTATTTGGTCATAAACCAAAGTGTTGTATAAACTAAAGTATGGTCTTGATTAGGGCTGTGTATTGGCCAGCTCTTCACGATATAAGTATTGCGATACATTACGATACATATTACAATATATTGCAATACTCAATTTAAAATTTTTAGGAAAATAAAAATAGAGCTGAAAATACAATTTGCTGTATACCACCTGGATATTATAATACGTACATCACATATTGATAACTCGGAGGACAAATTGAAGGTATTTGCATTGCACACAGTCGCTCAGCAGAGAACAGACTGAACTGAAATGCACTTGCAATAAAAAATTATATGAAAATAAAGTGCATATTGTCTTCTCATTGTGTCACTGAACACGTTTTTACTCGAATGCACTTGCCACAACTTCATTTGAAAATAAAAAAACACTGTATTCTGTTCTTTGTGTCACCAACCACTCTTAACTTTACATGTAGATGTCATAAACATCTTATGAAATAAAGTGCATTCAGTAAAGTTGTCTGTCACTATGGCTGGGTCTTTCCCATTTATGTCCCATTCCTCCAGGTTCAGTTTTCAGTACCTACGCGATGTAACTGCCTGTAGTTCTCTCGTGCTGCGGTGTTGTAATATGGTGTGATATAATCGACAGCATCCAGATCTGTCAATCACAAGGTAGCCACGCCCTAAAGCATACCCTGCTTTATCTTCTATTTGACTCTAAACGGGACCATAAGAAGACTTGAAACTAGCGATTGAGACAAGAAACTCGTGTTTACAATGTTTACTGAGTTCATAAATCAAGTAAGAAGTAGGGTCATTTTCTCATAGACTTCAATCATACAATCAGACTTTTTTTTTGCAAGAGTCGCCGCCTGCTGGCTATTAGAAAGAATGCAAATTCAAGGCACTTCCGCGTTCACTTCTTAGAACCGAATGCTGCCTCCTGGTCTGGCCCAAAGACGGGCTGACATCGGCATCCCTATAGCTACTCTGCTAGTGTGCTCAGATTTAAAAGTGATGAGCAAAGGCAACAAATGTAACCTTGGGTGTTAGTTCAGCACCGAGGCAGTTGTGTTGCATCGTCAGATGTTTTACTCCAGGGCGAGGTGGAAAGGTGATAGCATACATTAACCTATTTATAAAAGTCACTAGTTTTTATAGGTCAAAGTCTTTACAGTGCATAATGACTCATGCTCTGTGAGTCACATACACACAGTCCAACAGCTGATAATATTGGCTTTCATTCTATCCAGCCCACCTCTGTCAGTCGCACAGTTCAGAAAGGGGCTTACAGAGGAGTGCAAAACGCTAGAGTTCATAGCTGTGGATTATTCTCACTAAAGGTTTAGACCTTCTGCAGTGGCAGCAACCAAGCGCATTGCGGGGACTCCATGTTTTATATTCATGAGATGAGCAAAGAAAACGGAAAAAAAAGAAAACGGTGTGGAGCATAAATGACCCCCCCCCCCATTCATGCTTCAAGGAGCCTCCAGTTGCCATAGAAGGTGAAACTATCAGCATGGGTTGAGGGTGCAGATCAATGAACCTGTAGATCAGTGAAGAGCTGTCAAATCTTATGTACTAGAAGTAGGAGGGTGTATCTGAAGCCATAGCTTGAGGGCTTTGGTGACGGTGTGTTGCTGGGTTGCTTGTCTATGTCCCTAGACAAAAGCTGCACTCATGTTTTGGAAATAGTGGTTTAATTACTCATCTTGAAACTCATTTTAATGACTTAAATGTTTTTGTGGACCTTGGTTGCCTCAGGTTGTTTGCATCTGCACCACAACAAGGTTAAGAGGGGAAGATTTAAATAAGGCTGGAACCATTATTTGGAGTAATTTGGGTAATGAAAACTAAATTGTTATGCCTCAAAATGTTCTGACCATAAAACTGTCATACAGCTGGCGAGTTCAGGCTTGGGAAGCACATCAACTTAAAAACGCTCATGCTGCTAGTTGGTATTTAACAATAGCTACCTCTGCTAGCTATGAACAAAAACGCCGGTGTGTTTGCAATCGTAGACCCAAATTGTATACACAAGGTGTTGTTAGCTTGATGTATAAATGTCTCAAAGTTGAGGAAAAAAAGAAAGTAGGAGGCAGAGACCATAGCGACGGTGTAGCAGCTAGAAGTATGACAGAAGCTCTGGTGGAAAATATTACAAAGCTTCTAATAAAAAAGAATCTCCAAGAATTAAACAAAAAAAAAAAGCGATCGGCTGCCACGATCGCAAGGACTAACACGAATCACCGTGGATCCAGCAAGCTCACCTACAGGCATAGCCTGCGTTATATGCATACCCACTCCAGCTTTAAGGAATATTTTGACATTTTTAGAAATACAATTTTATTTTGCATTCTTGCCAAGAAGCAGCGCATAACCACTCGTAAAACTTAAGCATGTTGTATTTTATCATTTGCGTGTTGCATTGAAACTTGTTTGTTGAATCCAGACAAAAAACAATCACTTCTTTTTGGTCTAAAAGCATAGTTAAAGTTAAATAATGCCATAGAGCCTCTTGTAGCCGAGTATGTGCAGGTTGATGAGAGTAAAGAGTGCAGCGCTGTGAAAAACAAAAGAATTTCACTGCAGCAAATGTCATGTGTGTGAGGCCAACCCAGTAGAGAGCTAAGTGTGTGTTTGAAATGTGTGTGGGGGGGGGGGGTTTAACGACAAGAAAAGGGTATTTATCATAAAACACCAGGACTGTTTCCTACTTACAACACAGTCATTTAGCCTGGAGCAGCTCACCAAGATTACAAATAACACACAACAGCACACAGGCATTCACATACTGCTTCACAATTTCAAATGCACACATGTGCACTTGCACACATATCACATGTATACACTATCCTGGGGCCATGAAAGGGGGAGGAGTGCTGTTGCAGTGGGTTCCACTTGGCCTGCACAAGAAGAGATGGCTGGTGGCTGTATAGGAAACTGTCAGCCTGACACTAAAGCAACATACAAATGCAGCTTACACAGCTGCAGTGTAACTGTAACAAAACTTCTCCTCTGTGCACTAATTGATTTTGGTTCTTGCTGTGTGGCCTGCAGGTTCAGTCTTTTATGTGTGCCTGTGGGTACATTTGAAAGGCACAGATCAATACGATAATTATTATCCAGGAGCATTTGTAATTGGGATTACTTTATTACTCTCCTTCCTTTTGCAAGGGCTCTCTGGAGTCAACCCATCTTCAATGACACTGCTAAGAATCTGAGTTTACAGAAATACTGAGGTGTGGTACCTGAGGAGGTGCATGTTAAATAGTTTCTGCCGTGTTGTGTTCACCTCTGAGGGTATTCTCCAGCGTGAACAAGGGCCACTTGTTTAGATGATTTAAAACAGAGTGCTTATTCATCTTTTCCGAGAGCATAATGATAACTGGGCTTTTTTCACTGCTTACTCGGAGGAAGACGGTCCCTTTGCAACGTACTGCTTGACAAGCAGAACGCACCTGTACTGCAGCTGCAGTGTTAAAGTTCGACTGCAGCACTTTTCAAGAATTCCCAAATCGAATAAACACGGTGTCGATAAGCTCCGTGCTCATTTGCAATCTCGTAACTAAGCTAGTCAAGGGAGAACGTGTCTCTTCTCTTATCGTTACTGCCTAATAAACGCCATGTCAGTTTGTTCGTGAGTCCAACGCTTTGCTCAAATTAAAATCAGACAACAATCTTAAAATCAAGGTCCACTTACAAGCATTTCCCAGAGCTTTCAACAACTCAAAGCTGAGCCAATAAATAGTGTGAGATGCAGTTAAGAGCGCCAGCAAAAGGTAGTCAAACTGCTTTTGCCAAAGTATGAAACCTTCATGCTCATGATTTGTTAAATAACAATATTATCTCCTAATCAAATCAGCAGAATGCCATGATATTTGCTGAGCACATTCATGTTCCCAAGGGAATGAAACCTTTTGATCTTAACAGGCTCATGATCTTTAATCTACCATTATCAGTACATCTCTACAGCCAGGCTGTGTATATGTAGTCAATTCTTTTCCAACTCTTTCATTTGGTGGATTGTAGTGTAACATTGCAGCTCTATATTTATTTAATGTCTTGTTTTGAATCAGAAATGTCTTGTCTTAATGTTTTAATACATTTTTTACCTTGTTGCTTCTGAACTGACTGATGAGTCGCCAACTGAATGTATCTTTTTACGATGACAATAAACATCCTTTATCTTGTTATTGGTTTTCTCTACAAACACTTGTATGTGCTGGCTGGCTCCACTTGGCTGCAGAAGGACCCTCTTGAGTACGCGTACCGGCGGTTGGGAAGCACTAATACACC
This sequence comes from Anarrhichthys ocellatus, assembly GCF_004355925.1. Classification (NCBI taxonomy): domain Eukaryota; kingdom Metazoa; phylum Chordata; class Actinopteri; order Perciformes; family Anarhichadidae; genus Anarrhichthys; species Anarrhichthys ocellatus. The sequence goes on along the minus strand of NW_022280614.1, from coordinate 3,648 downwards.
AATATACTATGACACACAAACCAAAAATGTATAGTGTATTAGAGCTGCGATGACAAACTAGCATGCCCGACAGCTCATAAAAGGGTATATTTGGGAACCACCACAGGCTCAGCATCCACTAAAGACACGAATTAAAAGGCTTGTTTTTATTTTTTAAATGTAGATACACAAATAACATTACTTGCCTTGAAGGCTTCCCTGCAGTCACAAAAGTGTTTTTATGATGAAGACCATTCAAGTGGATTCATGTGAGATGAATGCACAATTTTGCCCTTGGTGACCCCAGAATCGAGGTTAATTAAGGATACATGTGACTCATCGGAGTCATCTCGCTCGCATCGCAGCTTGTATTCATAACCTGAAAACTGTATTTGTCGTAATATTTTCCCAGCTGAAGGTCGATCACGACTCGCCTTACCATCCTTACTTACTTCATCGTTGGACTTGGAGGACTTGTTGCACCTGACACAGATATGTATTTGTGAATCTGCAGGGTAGACCAGATAAAGAAAGGAGACACTGGCCGGAGTTGACCGTCTGTCGGCTCTGACACGGAAGTAGAAACCGCTGTTCCCTCGTGAAGCATCCTGTGACTCAGACCTCTTCTCAGGGGTTGTTGCAGGGCTTCGTATCCTCACCGTCTTTCCTTGTCGCTTTCTATTTCCTTCAATTTGCCCCCCCCCCCCCCCTCCCACAGGACCCCATTTAGAGCGATTGGTGACGCTACAGAATCATTGGTCGAGATCAGATCCGTTTCAGTTTGCATGAGTAATATCTTGCATGACTAGTCGCATGCATCCCACTCTATATACAAAGTAAGACAATTGACAATTTGGATGGGGCCTCATGCAGCTATGGTGTCTCTGTTAGTTAAGATTAAGCCCCAACCATTTTGTAATCTGGATGACTCGCCCAGGGTTACGATTGTGTCAGATTGTGCGTGCCTCGGTCTGCAATATTTATTATTACATAAAACAGGAGGGCAAGGTGAATTATATTAGATTTTTTTTCTTCGTCTTCACCCACGTCTCTTTATTCCCTACATAGAAACCCTTTTTATTGTCATATACACATACACAAAATTTGACCTCTGCATTTGACCCATCCCTGTATATAGGGAGCAGTTGGCTGCCAATGACAGGCGCCCAGGGAGCCGGGGGTTCAGTGTCTTGCTCAGGGACACTTCGACACGTGGCACGTCCCAGTCGAGGATCGAGCCGTTGACCCTGCGGTTACCAGACAACCCTCTTAAGCCAGTGAGCCATGATATAACAATGCAACGATGATATGATACCAGCCAGAACTCTGGGGCACAAATTATGTGTCTTCACCACAAATTGGATTATATGTCACAGAAACATGATTATATGAAGAACATGTGCACAGTATTTTCTTCCTGTTTTGTCACATGAAAACATTGAGGTTAGGGGAAGGTTGAGGTTAAAGCATAACCACAACTGTCCCATCCCTGATTTAAGTGTTTATTATTCTAACCTAAGTAGTCATTTCAGCCCAAACCACAATTTGTCCCTAACTTTAAGGTTTAGGTACAAACCTAAACCTTACCAAACCTTAAGGTTATCCTTTTGTAAAACAGATTTACATTTTCAGTAGTGATTCCAAGAGAGCTTAGACAGACGACGTATTTTGACGTTTGATCCGGAGGGCTTGTTTTTTTTGATATTATACTTCTATCATTATGAGATTTAAGCTATTTACTAATGTTGTCACCATATATTTGCTAATGTAACCTAGATAATTGACATACCTATATTATTTTCCTATACACATAAAGCCTGGAGTAAAATGGTGCATTTTTCCAGCCTTGTCACCAAGAGGTTTTTCTTGGCATTTGGTCAGAATAAGTGACGTTGCATATTAAGCGCCTGTCATTGAAAGTTATGTGGTTGTCATGTTGCCTGCCCCAAACCAATTGTTTGACAACATCAACCACGTGGCATTGTGCGTTGCCAGCGTAAGAGGCTGATATGAACCGTATTGTTGAAAACGTTGACATTCAACGTATCCTGTTGTTTGCAGAAATGTACAATACCGACATTTTGTAAAGCCACTGCGTTGTATTTTCTGCAACCGTCTTAAAAAGTTCGTCATCATAACTAAACATGCATTAACTTTCAGCTTGACTCCTTGGAGGGATTCTGAGATGTTTGATTAATATGTAATAACATACTCTGATTTATGCCTCCTTGAGATACCTCTCTGACAATACTAAACCTCTACACTAATTAACACTCTGAAGCCATCTTACAGCAACCACAATTACTTTCTAAATCCTTTGTTGTTTTACCATTTTGAATCACACTGGAACAATTAGAAGAAAAGGTCAGTAAAACAAACGAACGACAAATATATATGAATCACTCTCAACTCTGACAGTGGGGATGAAACAAAACAGAGTATTGGCATTGCGTTTGTGTGAGGAGATGCCAGAAAAATAACTTGATAATCAATAAGAAATGCACTTCTTCTAATTTATCCCAAGAGACACATCTTCAGTAAATTTGGTCAAAGCAATCAAAGTCGTGGAATGGATACATTTTTAATGAAGGTTCCAGTGGAAATTGAATTCTGCAGATATTGACTACTGCTGCTATACAGTCAGCTAGTTTGTGTAGGACTTCGTGAATTTAAGATTATCTTTCTCATATTCATGAGAATCATCGATTGTAGCAAAGTCTATGAGAAAACTCTTAAACTGATTTATTACATCAGTAAACATTGTGAACAGTTGTTTGCCGTTTACGGTCTCGATTGCTATTTTCAAGTCTTCCTCAATACAAAGTGATGATCATTCAGTACATTATGGTTCCATTTAGAGTAAATTAGACAAGAAAACAGGGCTTGCTTTAAGGTGTGGCTACCTTGTGATTGACATGTTGTTGCCATGGCGTGGTTCAGTGTTATTTGTAATTAAAGACACTTTAAAGGGCCAGCTGTTCATTAGCATCCAAGGTAAAATGAGCATCCCAAGAGCTAGTGTTTGCTGGTAACTTGCTCTTCCCCAGCTTCACCCTCTCGACCAAATATGATCACTTCTGGTAAAAAAAACAAAAACAAGATGGGGACGGCCGAAATGCCGAACTCAAGGCTTCAAAACTGTCGTCCACAAACCAATGGGTGACGTCACAGTGACTACATCCTCTTCTTATATACAGTATATGGTCTGATTACAGCTACTGCTTGATAACAAATGAAACATTTTGATAATATCCACTTTTCACCTCACTTTTTCTTACTGAGGATGTTGTACTGCACGTTGTTGCACATGGTTCAACTAAACGCTTTAAGTGTCTGAAGTTCCATCCAGACGCATCACGGGCTTGACAGATGGTTTTGTTGAAAGGAAACTTCACAATAGAGAAGAGAGACCTCGTTTTATCTTTACAAACCTTTTCTCTTGCCATGTCTTTTTCCTTTCTTTCCTACTCTGCAGTCCTGGAAATGATTTTTTTTTATACTTTTCCGACCAGTTTTGAAAGACTGGGTGTCAAAAGCTGGAAATTGAATTCTCAAGGGTGCATGAAGGAGGCTGGATGAACCCTGTTGAGCTGCAAGCTTGATTTTTGTCTCTTTTTTACAAACACACACACATTTAAGGAAGCACACACACGTACACTTAGAGAACGA
>NW_022280613.1:0-23931 GCF_004355925.1 Anarrhichthys ocellatus | reverse complement strand
CCCCCGTTACCGGGATCAGTGGTGTACTCTGATGGAGTCTTTTTTTTTGGAGTCTCATAATCATCTGAATGTTTCCCATAGTTGTTGTTTTTCTAATATAAATGCAAAAACTTAGCTTGTGAGACTCGGTGTTGGCTTTACTGGGCCGCTCGTATTTAACCTACAGTAGACGAGCTGTGACGCTTTAGAGATCAGAAGCTGAATTCATCAAAAATGTCTCAGCGGAGGAAATCCGTTAGAACTGGACAAAAGTTGTCGGAGTGACTCTTGACTCTTTGAGGATGAAGAGTAAAAGCATTTTGTCAACTTTCCTAACATGTGAAGTGTCTCAGAGCTGCAGAGGAGTTTGAGCCTGTCAGCAGCTGCTGATGGAGCGCACACTGATTTCATTTAACTTAGGTCTTTTGGAAAAAACACAGAATGATATCGGTTATTTATCCATAAACACAACTTGGGGTGAAGCCCTGAATTTTGGTGGAAAAATGAAAGTAAGGGCAAGAACCTGAAAGCATGCATATAATCTATTAAAATACCTTTTAATAGGAGAGATGGGATTGGCACTTTATCACATTTTCTCATTGGAATGGCACCCTGGAGGCACTTTATCATATTCCATCTACCATCAGGGCAATTCTTTTTTTCTTTTTTTTTTAACAGGGTTGCTCAAGGGTGGGCCGATCTGATTCCACCAGTGAGTGATAGTAAAATTATACCCAGACAGACATGAAAGGATAAATGAAATTAAGATGTAGCTTGTCCTTGTCTGAAGATTCCAAATGCCAAAATGTCAAAAGAGAAAAAAATATGATGTTGGTGACTTTAGCTTTCTAAAGGAAAACCCTACCTTTTCCTTTTGTCTATTCACTCTAATTCCATCTTAACTGGGTATACTTTGTGTGTGACAGCTGTTTTAGTCTGTGTTTGTTCATCTTGGCCAGGTCTCTCTTGGAACAAAGATTAATCTCAAAGAGAACCTGATCAAATAAAGGAAAATGAATAAACGAGAGTGCCCGCTCATCCCTGAAAACAGACATGGTTTTTGGTCTTTTGATTTTTTTACACTCTAATGTGAAGATTTTCCATCAGCGCTCACATCGACAGCAGACTTTATTTCAGACACACATTTAGAGGGAGCATATGGGGCTCTCTTCACTGTCGCAGCCCTGCTTTGTGGTTCAGGCTGGCCTGTCGAGGCGTTCAGTTAAAGTCCTGCCTAGATCAGCTTTAGCCGCAGCACATGTGAGTTCAGCAATTTATCTGTCTGCCCCTGAAAAGCTGTTTTCCTTTTTCGTCCACCTGCATCTTTCAGCCACAAGGTGTTCCCCTGCCACCAACCTTAATTAACCATGATTCATTTCTTCTGATTTGTTGGTGGTAGCCATCACAGAGAATTAAGATGGATGAGTGTATTTTAGTTTGTGTGGAGGTGGGATCGAGGCAAGAATGGGCAAGCCACCACACCTTGGCAAAAGGAAATACAGATAGTTTGGATGTCATGTTGAGCACGTATTTGTATTGTATAAAATCCACCTAATACACACACATGGTTAGACAATAACGGGCCTTTTTTGATTGGCTGATCATCAATGCAGGAGCTTGGGTTTCTCCTGGCTGGGAAATCGATACAGGTTTCGACGCATGCAGCACTTAAGTTGGACGTGCTATAAATAACCAAGCTAGGGGTTTAGCTCATGACCGGATGGGATGATGGATGGCAGAGGGGACGGCATTTTTCAATAGTGGAAGTGATATAAAAGCTTCAAAAGACCAACTCTCCAGGGCATCTTGGAAAGGTTGTGCGCTTTGATCGGAAGGTGCGTTATTTCACATGCCTTCAGAGGCTGCCAACGTGTTCCTCCTTTTTTTTTTTTTGAAATTTCTCTCCTTTTAAAATGAGCTGGACCTCACTTCAGATCAGCTGCAGAGCAAACACATCATTACCCGGAAAAGTTTCTCCTCTCGGCACAAAACGGCGAAATGAGCCTCCTGCCACTCATTTGAAGTTGTCAAAGTTTTCTCGAAACAACATTGATTGACTTTTAACTGACTTTGCGCTGGGCTTGTTATCAGCCTGGATGTGCTGACTCCAGCTCACATCCCTCATGTGACGACTCAACCCGGCCTCTCCGCTTCTGCATTAGCACTTTAAAGCACATCTGTTGGCTGCCAGGGCAATTACTGACATGGCTACGGTGATTTCACATGAAGATTTTTCCCAATCATCAATGGAAAATGGGGCTGGAATTTTAAAATGAAGGATCTAATGATGGTGCAGGACAGATGTTTAGGAATGGAGGGGAAAAAATATGCAAGGGAGGGGAATAAACTCAGATTTCAGAGGGCGAATATATCCTGTCATAATGAATCTTACGTGCTGCTTTCCTCAACATTGTACTTGTTTTTGTGCTGACCCACATTTCCTGTTGGTTTGCCTCAGAGGACTTGGCTTTGTTTTCAGGGTTGCATATCTCCGTCTGCCCATTTCAAACAAAAAAAGGCATTTTCCAAACAAAGCCATATGCTGCGCTGGAATCCTCTCTTTCACCATCATTCAGAAACACACATACAAGCACTCACTGCTCAAAATTGTAATTCTGACTGAATTTGATCCTTCTGATATCGTTTGTTCCCTTTTGTATCAACTATTTCATGGAATATACTTTGTAAACAATCAAAATGACTAAAAAGTGTCAAAGATTCAGTCACAATTGAGGACCGGCTTTAAAGGATAATTATGGTTTATTACAATTTAGGTTTGAATTTAATAGTTTTTACTAAATGTATGCTACATCAAAGTCCCATGAAGCAAGAATTACAAGCAGTCAGACGATCAGACTGGTTGTTGAAAACCCCTCAGGTTAGTTAAACAGTAAAGTTGTTTCCCAAACTGTCCATTGTAAACATCCATCACAGTTTGCAGGCTGACTTCCTGGTGAAACTGTGTCTGACTGTCCTCCCTGCAGGTTTGGGGATGTTTTCATGTGCAATTGGGGATTATTGGCAACATTTCAAGTGTGCTCACTTTCAGTTATCTAAGTGTTTTAAAACATTTGGCTAAACTCTGACCTATAGCCTCATGTACTTCATGTTACGCCGTGATTCAGTCAAATAGCATTCTGTTATTCCTCAGCAGGTTGTTAAGTTCATATCTTACTGATGTCTATCTGCCCGGAGTGATAAAATCTTTGTCTGAGGCAAAACTGATATAGTTCTACAGGCTGTGCCGCTCTGCTTTGCTCTCATTTTTGTGTTCAATAACGCAAACAAACAAACTGATCAAGGTAGCGGTAGAGCAGCAACACCCGTGTTTAAAATTACAGTTTTTTTCCAATTGAGTCTCGTGACTTTGGCGAGAGTATATAGATGGATACGACGGCTTGCCATCCTTGTCGGAAACAGCTTTCTCAAGTACACCAGCGAAAATATTCTAAATATAGTGTACGTTTAAACTGATATTGATTTTGCTTTTGACAGCTGATATACATTTTGCTGATGTCCTCGTCCACATCAGTCTATTGCTTTGCTGATGTGCCGATACTCCTGTCTACTTCTCCAATCTGGGGGCGTGCCGACCGGCGTATACACTGTCTATGAATAAGCAACTCATACAACACCGCTTCTGAAGAACCGACCAATCTCTTTAAGTGCTTCCCCCCCCCCTTATCACTACATAATCGGCAGCGTAGTGGCACAGTTTTGGAGGGCACCCATGTATCACATCGATCTCCCTCCCTCTGCTCACTGCACAGTCTCTGGTGTTATCTCACCATCTCTGAGCCTTGTTTTGTGGCAAATTTACGTGAATCACACAGAGACTCTTTGACCAAGAGCACATAGATGCTTCATAAAAAGTATTTCTCAGAAGAGGCTTTAATTGTTTTTTCAGGGGGAAATCTGCAGAGAATCATTTATTGATATATGATCATACATATTCTGTGACCTGGACAGACTAACATAACGTTTAAACCCAGATCTTTTATTATAAAACGTTCACACATACCAGAACATATTATTGTTAGTTATTCTAATCAGAAACCCATAAGCTGTATGTCCAAGCTCTATTTTGCAACTGGAGCAATGACAATTAAAATCAAACAATTACACAGAATTATTGTTAATTGCATATGCTGATGGAGAAATTAGACTTTTTAATTGACACTATTCATGCGCTACAATTTGGATCCTCATTTAAATTAATTAAAATTTAAAGGCAGGAAGTTTATTTTCACTAATTCCACTGCAGTTTTCTGTTCAGACCGTTTTCTCTCACTTATTAATAACGTATGAGACTTGCCAAACTTCAGGCATCGCTGAGTGTGACTAGGAGGAGGATATGTTTTGCTCCATGTTGCACCGACACCATGTTTGCTCCTTTTTATATAATGGGCTGTCATCGATCGGCCACTGGTTGAAACTGGACGGTTGTTGGCTTATCGGCTGACCGGCTGATCAGTCTTTTACGATGTCAAGCTAGTTTTGCTGCCGCCAAGTGGTTACAAAATTCTTAATGGAGCTTTAAGTAAGACTTAACTTGATTAATATTTTTCTTGACTTAATAACGTAACATTGTCATAGCTTAACGTTGTCATAGCTTAAACACTTTTTAAGTCCTCTTGAAGTTGGTTAACACAGATGTTGATAGGAGAACTAACAATATATAATAATATGATTGTTGATAGCTCGGTTTGCTCGCCCACAGTGAAGTAAAAAAAACAAAACTCTACACAACAGATGCACGTAACAGATCTGGGTGTCATTGAAAACTTGGCAGCGAGACCGGCCTTGCATCGTGATTCCAAACAAGCCTCCTGAGTTTTCAGGGCACCGGTGGAGACAGCTGCCAATTCAGACCGCCTCGCCTCTCTCCTGTGATGGATGAGCCTGCCTCTTGCTCTCATCTTGCTGGTGTAATTGAGACTTTAGCCGTTGTCACGCCACATGGTCGTGGTCATAAAGGAAAAAAGGTAAAGAACACTGCCCTGCACTTAAAGGCAGCAATGGGGAAAACAGAAAGTTTGGCTGGGTCAATACTTTGTCATGATATCTTGTTAAATAATGGGTTCAGTCAATACGATTGAGCCACCTCAGATGAAGTATATTTGTACGCACACTGCAGTTTTTAGAACCAGACCTCTTCTCTTGGAGTCCTTCCAGGAAGTAAGTGTCAGAAAAATCCTCCTTGGCATGTGGTTATGTTGGAGTGTTCACAGGTAATCAAATTTGTTTGATTTAGTTCAGTGCCAGAGGACTCTCTGAAGAGAATTATGGAAATGAGTAACCCCCAAAAAGTCTGACTTTGCTAGCAGCACGGCTTGAGGGATGGCCATGTTGAAATCAGTCAGTCCCTCAGTCAGGCCACCGCTTCGGTCCAGAAACATCTCAGGAACTGTTAAATACATTGCAATGAAATTTTCATTATTCATTTATCCCAAAAGGGTGACTTTTACTGATGATACGCCGACTTTACCTCTACTACCACAAGCAGGTTTTTGGATTTTAGTGAAATCTCAAACCTATGGGATGGGTCGCCATGACATTTGATGCAGATATACATGTTGCCTAGAGGATGAATCATAATGACTTTCCTTATCTTTGCAACTAACACCATCAATAGGTCATCATTTCTATTTGTCCAATACTACTTTGTCTCACTCACCAGCCTGGTCTCACTCTCAGGGTGTCAAATACTGATGCTCAGTGACCCTCAGCACCTGGATACCGATGCACAAGTCAAGGAAAAAAAATGGAAAGATGTAATCATGAACTCGTTTCAATTGGGCAAGTTTTTATTGTTTTTTTTAAATAGTATTGGCCATGTTTCATGCTGTCAGGAGACTAAGTCAAGCATGTATCGGCGCATTGTGGGAATATCTGGTTGGACGCCAGCAGCAGAAACAGCTCATCAGTCTTATGAGTTACATGTTCGCTACGTCAGAATTCACTCTTTCAATATGGATTATTCCATATAGCGCAACAACTGTTTTTCGATGAAATCAAAAAAACACTTCAAGCGAGCGTAAAAATGTTTCAGCCTTTCTAATGCAATACTTCAAATGCAAATAAAAGTATGTGAATGGAAACATGGCTTGTGTGGTCACTTAGTAGTAGTAGTAGTAGTAGTAGTAGTAGTGCTGACAAATCATTTGTCTTTGTTAGTGCCCAAAGGAACTAAGAAACACAAAGTTGACCTTAGAGGGATTCACTACACCACTCACCGAGCAAGTGAAACAACTCATCCCTGAGTCATCCTCTCCAGCGTCAGCACAGCCAACATGCTGTGATGCACTTATGGCTTCTCATCATTAATGATGACGCCTCCATCAAGCCAATCAGTGGAACGTTTCTGAACAGTGCGGTTCCATCGTGGATCATCCAATAAGTAATCAACATATTAATGGTGTCTGTCTGGTCGTAGCTCGACTTTTATCCACTGAGGCAAAAATATCTGAGAGCCTTTTGCCAAGAGGCCAGATGATCTTCTTAAACGGAGCTGATGGGTGATAATGTTCAGTCTATGTGCTGGCGGGTACAGAGATTGCCACAACACCAGTCAGATACACTGCCTTTAATATCTCTCCATCTGTCCGCTAATGCGTTCAGCACAAGCTACGGTATCCATGTTTGCTGCAGTGTATATCATTAAACTGAGTATTTTGATTCAAATTAAATTTGAAGGGCTCAAAGTATTTCTGCCTGGTTTGAAACACATCACGCCTGATAGCTGAATGTTTAATATTTAACACACAACACAGTCTAGCGATCTGTGAACACAAACTGTAATATACATGAGCAGACACGCAGCGAGTGAGCGATGCGGATTCAGCAGAGCTGCTCTGTGGAGCAGAGGACGTTTGGTCGGATAAGGAGCCGAGGACCCCTTGACACCACGAGACTCCATTTGGGTCGCTCTGCTTCCCTTCAGATTGGTTTGGGGTCGACGGAGAAGACTGGAGAGTCTGTGTGTGTGGATGAGTTGAAGTGTTCATGTTGTGACAGAAGAGAGCTGAGAAACCAGTCAAGCTTCAGCCTGCTTCTCTCTATTAGAGGCCAGTTTTGGTTTTATTGTAGATGCAGAATCAGAGACAACATTGATGATGCAAGATAATCTGTCATATGTTTGACAATTTTTTTTTTTACAAAACGTGATCATGACATTGTTTACATCTCTTTAAATCTGTGTAAATAAGGCTGATTAGCACAGTCTATCTGGTGTTAAATAGTGGATCTAATTGTGTGTACATACACAGAGGCTAATGCACATTGTGCGTACTGTGAAAGGAGAGATAATGTCATATGGCTTTAAAACGGGTGCACATTGGAGACTACCCAAACAGCTCAAGCCTTTCAGACGTCCTGCTTTGCAGAGACAAATGCAATTATTTCAGCCAGATCGCCGAAGTGGGTAGAAAGCAGAAAGCACGAGCCACAGGCCACACTTCATAGGCTCTATTTAATGTTGCTGTGGAGGAGCAAAGCATTTGCCATTGCGTTCCCTTCCAGTAAAATATCAGTGCTGTGCAACTCTCGGCTCAGCTAAGGGATTAGGCCAGCATTGAATTTAAAGGGGCGGGGGTGAATTTTAGCCTACAGGGGGTGGCATGTTTCTATTTATGGCATGAGCTGCATAAACTCAAGCTTGGTGTCTTGCAGGCATCCGCTGGAGTCTTGGCCCTGTTTTGAAAGAAATACTGCGGTAAAATTATGCATCAGCACAAAATGAGCTACATGCAGGTATTTTCCATCCCTAACATGTGTTTTTCATCAGCAGCATGAAGGAGAAAGGATTACTTTTCACGAATAATGATATGACTTTGACATACCCAGCATTTTGTTCTTGTCCGATGTCCCCAAACTATTTTAGGGTCTTTGAGAGCGTATTTGGGATGCAATGATAGTATGAGTTTTCTTTTCCATGCGTATCCATGCTCTAACCTTTTATAATTAATGGGAACCATGTGGTTTTTGTGTCTTTGACTGTCTTCTTGTGTGAAACGCAGGTGTCACCGAGATCATCGGGGGCCTGGGGCCTGGAGAGACATCAGCCAATCGTACCAGAGATAAGCACAGATTGACCAATTACACACCAGCTGTGCGCACAGGGCGAGGGGGGTGGAGGCAGTGAAAGAGGATACGAATGACAGAGAGACAGAGACAGAAATCTGAACAGAGCAGTTTTGACTGGAATGCCAAGTTGCCCATTTTCTATTGAAGGAGCAGTGTGTAATACTTAATGGCATTTAGCGGTGAGGCTGTAAATTGCAACCAACTGAATACCGCTCGTCTCCCCCCCCTCCCTTTTCAAATGTGCCAAACATAGTTATGATTATTATATTCCATTTCTGCCAATAAATCCCCCTTAATCCTCCTTTAAACAGTGCAGTGCACTTCCCTGAGTCCTGTGCAATACACCTGCCAAGACATAGTTACATAGTACTCAGCCAAGTCGTAGCTATTCAGAAACGATGTTGAAATACTCTGGTTCAGGAAAAAGCATCACAGGCACACTTGCCTGGGTCTTGGGATCCAACTAAAAGGGCCCCAAACAACTACAGATTTATTATAATGTTTACATACTGTATGAAAAATATTGAATTGTGTTGCTATTCTAACTCATTGTACCCCGAAATAGCTTACAAAAGGCCGTCAAAACACTAAAAAAATATGCTACTCAACTACTTATTACTTGCTGTGTACTTCTACTTCTGAGGAAAACATTGTAGTTCTACATTTACCTGACAGAGAAGTGTTACTGGTCACGTTGCAGATCCAGATTTGACAAAATATAACAATAAAAAAAAGATGATGCTTTGTTATTAATTAAACTGTCCAGCATCATATGTGCAGTATTCATAGTTTTATTAGCAAAAACATACAATATGAGCTGCAATGGCAGAGTGGCACTGTTCATGTCGGCTACCCGCTTTGTGCTTGTTGACTCTAAGGAAGTGAAGAAAAGTTTGGTTGTGACGTTATCCAACTCCCAAACTTCTAATGTTGATGAATGTGTTCTGTCATATGCTATACGCTCTCTAGTAATGAAGACAAAAAGACAACAAATGAAGACAAAAATCCATTCCTGCATTCCTGGAGCAAGACCTAATTAAAAGTTCATGCAGTCGCCTCTCCTCAATATATAAGCGCTTAATAAAATACCAATTAATATTTTACCGTCTCATCGTGCATTATTAAAACCATAATTAGCCGGTTGAGCATTGCTCATTGATGTTTTTGCAAATTAACCGTGTTGACTTAGACTTGGAGATATGTCTTTATTTTAGTTTTTATGACGGTCATTAAATATAATTTAAAAAGCATTGACTGTCCAATTCCTTCCATGCCAGTTTTTTATTTTTTCTTCTTTAAACCCACACTTATCCCTTCTGCGATGCAACACTAAATAAGCATAATTGCACACCGACTATAAAGCAATTAGTTAGGCTAGTTCATTTCAAATCAGACCGTGGTGTAAGGGTTAAATGTCAAAAATGAATTGACTCATAGGTGTGACAATGTGTTGCGACTGCGCTGGGTAGCGAGACTGGATGGTTATATACAGCCGCTTCCTTTTAAAGTGTTTTAGTCAGGACTTTGTGTAGAGTGAATATTGGACTTCTATTCATCAAGTTACCAGATATTTGATTTCAAATGAATGTGACTGTTGCTTTGTGTCTGCTAGATGTGTAAATAGGCAATTTTTTGCAAATGATTTACGACAACAACTTTATTAGGTGATGTGTTTACAAGTTCTATTACCCCCAAGTGACCTAAAAACCCAATTAATCCTGGTTTAAGTTTTACTGTATCATTTATAGTCCAGTTCAATAAATGTTCTGGGGCTAAGACATATTTCACAACTACGGTATATTTAATTGAACTACTTGTAAGTTGACTTTTGGTAGTTCGTCCTCATCGTCCATGTGTTCCGAATATAATGTGTATCGACTGCCATCATTTAATATCTTCCAATCTCCGAAAAAGTCAATCTAGCAGACGGAAAAAGCCCAAAGTAAAGTCAGACTGAAGTAAATCCCTTGTTCACTTCGTCTTCTCTGAATTGAGGGCTACTGTGGACGAGAGGCTTCAAGTTGGAGAGAAGTGTTTGTCCAAAGCTTCAATCTGCGACGTCAGACTGATATGTGACTAAAAGTCGAGGTGGAAAGGACAAACTGGTCACTCCTGAAGGGCATGTTGAATCTTCAGCTATTGTTTCACTATCAGAGAGAGTGTTTGGGGGTTTGGGTCTGTCGGAGTTGATAGAGTGTTGGCAATGGACATGATGAGTGTCCTCTTCACTGGCAGTGTAACAATTTAGAAAATAACAGTCACGCGTTTGCCCCTGAGCCAGAGAACAGGAACTGGACATGTGAAGATGGTGCACAGTCTTTAAGTTGTCGCAGTTTTTTTTTCCTTCCATTTCATACACTCCATCTTTTAATAGTGTTGTGTACGCACAGCCAGTCGTCTTTGCATATCCGTCTTCTAAAGAACATGCACATGCCAATCAGGGAGATGTGCTGTCAGTGCTCACGAGCCAAGACCAGCGTCTCTGCAAGTCCTCTGGCCACATCTAAAGGCAAAAGTGTTTGGAACTGCTCTGAGGCGCCATCCTTGAAGGCTGAGCGAACAACCTGTTGTTATTGGGAGAGGCAAGACTCAACGAAAAGGTACCATATATGTGAACACTTTCTGACTTTCAAAAGCATTTGTGATGTTACCGTCTGCAGCAGCAGTGGCAAGGGGAGGGAGGGCTTCTCGCTGTGTGGCCATGGAGACATCTGCAGATGGGTTCATCAGCAAAGCCTGGGACCCCCACTGACTCGTACACTTAGATCCCCGGGACAATAACTTAAATGTTTGTTTATCATATTTTATTTGTAAATTTTTCATATTTTTTCACCAAGCCAAGTTCCTTCTATGTGTCACGTACTTGGCAGTACAACCGTATCTGATTGTCATTCGGAAAAGTGTGATTATCTGGTCTGAGACAACAAACAACGTTTAAGATGATAGTAATCAAAACTTACTATATTAACCGTGTCATGTTGCTATATATTTCCTGGCGCCAATTCAAAATACAGAACATGGAGCGGCGGCAACCGGCCCTTGTCTGAGAGCACCTTCACGCCTACAAACCTGTTAGAGAGAGACTCTTCAACTAGTTCTGCATTGTTTGCTCGTAAGCCTGTGTGATGGTGTGATGGATCTTTGATCAAGCGTGTACGTTTTTGAAGTGTCTGGATCGGTGTTCAATCACTTTGAACTGTGTAGCTATGGCTTCTTCTTGACTGTCGGGTGTGATTAGGACTCTGTCTGACTTCTTTTGTGTGAGCGTTTGTGCAGATCTGCATTTGTCAGCTTTGCTGTCCATCACAGAGCAAGGAGGATAGTCTGTGAGGGGCAGGTTACAGTGTACCTAGATCAAAGGCCTTCACCATTCTTCTGTTTTCCCACTTTTCCCAGGACCACTTTCCCAAATACATGAGAAAAAAACATGACAAGAAGGGAGAAAATAGGCTTTGTTTAAAATACTGTATTTTTTATTTAAGTGAATAAAAATATTTCACAGTACTTCCGCAGCCCAATAGATGACACAGTGGGCCCTGGACCTGTGTTTGACAGTAGCTGATCTCGATGACCTGCTATGCAGCGGTCTGCTGTCAAATCAGTCTTGTGTCACAAGGCGTTGTGACAAAATCATGGTGGAGCTGAGTGGCTGTTTTTTGCCGGCCGCACTGTTCCACAACTTAATGTTATGTTGTGTCACAGCAGGGGGTGTAGCCATCAGGATTCACCCCCTGTAAAGCCTGTATGCTAATAGTAACTCCTATCTATGGCTCCTATTACACCCAAAGCTGTCTGAAGAGGGCTGATTTGACGGCATCTCCCTATGCTTTCCACATTGTTTCACATTATGTGCACAATATGTTCTTTCGTGTATTTTTTTTTTAGAGAGCTTTGGCTGTGTTGGGAGCCACAGTAGATATTAATCTGTTGAACCCAATGAGACACAATGAATTATGTGATATTGGCTTTTACAACTAAAACAAAAAAGAACAGCATTGTTGTCAGCAATGTCCCAAAACAACATGTTTCCGCTCAAGCGACTGAGCCCTCTAGTGGCCGTGGTCATTTTGATGCTCTGGAGCAAAGCAAGAAGTACAGTGACGTTGATAAAGAGCGACAAAGTCAGTGTACGGACCACGTCTGGGTGGATGGATGGGTAAACAAAATAACGGATGCTAACATGGAAGACTGCTGTTTGTTTTGTTTCGAACCGACAGTCAATGTCGTTATTTTACCACCATGACAATGATCCTTTAACCTTAATGAAGTAGTCATTTTAAAACCCCAAAATGATCTTTCCCTGTATAGTTTTTGTGCCTAACCCTAACCAAACCAGAGCATTGTCACGTCATGAACTGATTCATGATCATGTGATGTCACACTGTGTTGTTGTAGAGGGCGTGGCCGAACAACATATGTTAACTCTCTTAACCCTCACCCTATTGTTTTACTTTCATTTTCATAAAAAACAACAAAAAAACATTTTCTTTAAGATTTACATTGTTTGTTTGAAAGGGATGTTTTTGCTATTTTTCACTTGAATGCAGTGAAAACGTAGTGCAGCAGCTGAGAATTAGTGTTAACGGTGTCATGCATCCAGTACAAATGTTCACTGTGCAGACACAAAGATGGGTGGCCAAGTTTCTACGGCTTTCTCCTGCTGTTTGGTTCTCAGCAGTGTGCGTCTCAGCTCTGTGTATGGGAACTAACAACTCTGATAAACCTAAACTGAAAATGTAATGAGAAACAATTCATCATGCAATACAGCTGGCCTGTCGTACAATGTAATCTATTGACCGCAGCGGTGTCGTGTGTCATTCTTTTTCGGAAACATATTACTCTCCGTGTAAGAATAATGATACCTTCTTCTCTGCTTATGCAGAACTGGCAGATATGCTTCGTATTTGTTTGCTGTGAAATACATATATTCAGTGATGTACTTTTAGTGGAGGGTAAGCTCACTGAACAGTCTGTTTTAAGCTGGCAAAGATATGTATAGTATCACATTCATGGTGTAACCTACAAAAGTATAGTAATCCTTTAACACTGTCTTTATTAAGATATAATGTATAGAATAAAAAAAATGTCCACACATTAGGGCCACAAATCATTTGTGATCTTGATGAATTGAAATGCAGGTGTTCCTGTTTTTTTTTTTATCCATGTATTTTTCCATTGCTTCCATTGCTTATTTTATGAAAAATTGTCAATCCTTCACATTTCATATGAACGTTTCCAAATGATGACAAGAAAAGGACATTCTGTTGTTCTAATGGTCACAGTATGAACAAAGAAAGGCTTTTGCAATGAGACATTTTCTGGAAGACATCCATGAGGTTTATCCAGAACTAATGAACTGTATGAGAGTGTTTAGATAATATGGTAAACCCCAAGGTTAGCCAAACTTGTAGAACAGAGCATGGGAATTACTAAAATGATTACCCAAGCTGTCTTCCTTTTAGCATCCATCACAATTTACATATGGTAACTTGAAGGGCCTTCACACTTGGCATGCTTTATGTGAGGAGGCGCTGCGTGTCTCAAAGTAGCATGAAGACCTTGTAGATGTCCCAGACTCCCATGGTTAACATACTGGAACAAGGACTACATACAGTGCTTGCCTCCTCCCTCATGCGTATTCATACATGATTCTGTATGAAGTGGGACGTACTATATAAATCTGAGTGAATGTAACGTTACTTGGTATGTCTGCGTCCATGCATACATGCTGTACTAATATCTTCTCTGATGTCAGATTTGTGTTGTGAACCGAGGCTTGTCGAGTTTTTATTATTCATCAAAGTGAAGATTGACCAGAAGTACACATGTTCCACATCACATGCTATACTTGCCCTAGTTGTGCGCATTCTCTGTTTTCCTGTGCAATAAGGGATTATATGCAACAGGTGTACCCACGTTCAACTTCACCTCGACATAGTGGCGACTGGAAATCAAGAAGTGAAGGGATGATAGACGATTTTTTTTTTTTTCATATGTCAATGTAATTTTAACTTACTTACAATCAGAACTAAGAGGTTATAAAACACAGTCTCTAGAATCTGAGCCCTACTGTTCATTTATAGATGTTTCTAGTTCACCAAAACTATGGTCTGTGCTCCATAAGAGTAGTTAACGTTATGGATAGGGCTGTATCGAATGTCTTTTTTTGTTTACATTCAAAGATTCTATTGAGGTTTTCGAATGAAGCTTTGAACGTCTGTCATCATATTGAGTTATTGTGGTTATATAAATATAATTTATGGTGCTGTAAGACTGCTTGAATGCATAGGTGCGTAGCAGCCGGCAAGTTGGATGCAGATTTTGACTGTAGTGAAAATGCTGTTTTTGAAAGGCTAAACGTGAGTAAATATGGATTAAAGCAGAATATTAAGTTCCATAAAACCATATTAGGAATTTTGGAAACGGTTGTATCATCTTTTCTTTTTTGAGCTTCAAAATATTGAGCACAGCCCTAGTTATGGTTGGATATGCTTGTGGCATGATATGCGATATTAAAGATAAGGTAATATAGTTCAACAAAACACTATACATGTGATATTGTCGCACCAAGCACAGAACTTAGTTAGTTATCTAAAATAACTTATTTTAGATCAAATGTTCTTTAATAAATGTTTATTCATGTAACTTTAACTGTATTACTTGCTAAAAGCTTAGCAGTTCTATTTCAAAGCTCCGTCAGAGCTGAGCCATGCAGATGCCCCCTGGCAGAGTAAAGGAAATTACTTTTTTTCAAAACATCTACTCTAGCCCTCAGGGGGCGGTTGTTTGGTCTGCACCAGAGCTCCAGTCTGGCGTTCACACCAACCCGAACGAACCGGGTTAGGGAAGTTAATGCGCCAGGGTTCAGTGTAACCGGACAAAACAAGGCTGGTGTGATCGCGCACTTACCCCTCTACACTCTGTTCCCTTGGAAAAACTCCCCTATCTAAACTTCTTGTAATCTTAGTTGCTCTTCCGTCAGCTCACATCACGGCTGTTACCAGTGGCTGTCCTCTTCAGGCCCTCCATGTCCTCCTGGAGCACCATCGAGCCTCCCACGATGTCGCTGTGCCGTGATAGAGCTGACAAATTAGAAAAAAGAACCACATCAGAAAGAGCGGGGGAGAGGCCTCTGTTGAAAACCCAGTGACAGCAGCTTTAATCACAAGAGCGCAGGCATTCTGTTCTGTCAGCAGAAACGAAAAAGCGTCACAGGGGAAGTGTGTATTCAGAAAAGAGGTTGATATGAGCGTTCTTGCCTCTGTGGACGGGAGTATGAATGTACGTGTGTATTAAGGTGAGAAACGCTGCAACGAATGGCAGTCCAGACACACACACATGCAGCACCTGGGGATGTGTGAGGATATGTCTTATCATTGTCTCAGTGCATGAACCCACACAGGGGGAGTCTTGTCTCTCCTCCTCCCTCCACATCCTTCCATCCTTCTCCTCCTGCTTGTAGTGATTTTGGCACAACTGCCGGCAATCGTTCACACCCAGTGGAAGATGCTGATGGATGCAGACTGACCTCTTGGGCTTCCTGGCACTCTCGCACACACAGAGACGAGACAGAGGAAGAAGAGTGGAGCCTTGTCTTCTGTAGCAATATATCTCTGCAGGGTTTTAAATCACGGTGGCTGGCATTGGTTCAGCTGTGAAGACTAAGTTAAGTGAGAGGTTAGAGCCATATATCTGTTTGCTGATATGTAAAGAATGATGGGGTATAAAAGAAGTTTTGAATGTTATCGTTTAGTAAAGTGAAAGACAAAAAGCGAAAGTATTTGTATCTACTTTTGTCATTTTTAAGCAGATACACAGACTGTTAACATCTGTGTTTTATAGTGATTTGACATAATAAACGGAAAGACCAGTCACAGATAGAGTTCTAAACACAAAGAACAGCTCAGGTTGATGGGAATGACACAAACATACAAAGGTATTTGGTCATAAACCAAAGTGTTGTATAAACTAAAGTATGGTCTTGATTAGGGCTGTGTATTGGCCAGCTCTTCACGATATAAGTATTGCGATACATTACGATACATATTACAATATATTGCAATACTCAATTTAAAATTTTTAGGAAAATAAAAATAGAGCTGAAAATACAATTTGCTGTATACCACCTGGATATTATAATACGTACATCACATATTGATAACTCGGAGGACAAATTGAAGGTATTTGCATTGCACACAGTCGCTCAGCAGAGAACAGACTGAACTGAAATGCACTTGCAATAAAAAATTATATGAAAATAAAGTGCATATTGTCTTCTCATTGTGTCACTGAACACGTTTTTACTCGAATGCACTTGCCACAACTTCATTTGAAAATAAAAAAACACTGTATTCTGTTCTTTGTGTCACCAACCACTCTTAACTTTACATGTAGATGTCATAAACATCTTATGAAATAAAGTGCATTCAGTAAAGTTGTCTGTCACTATGGCTGGGTCTTTCCCATTTATGTCCCATTCCTCCAGGTTCAGTTTTCAGTACCTACGCGATGTAACTGCCTGTAGTTCTCTCGTGCTGCGGTGTTGTAATATGGTGTGATATAATCGACAGCATCCAGATCTGTCAATCACAAGGTAGCCACGCCCTAAAGCATACCCTGCTTTATCTTCTATTTGACTCTAAACGGGACCATAAGAAGACTTGAAACTAGCGATTGAGACAAGAAACTCGTGTTTACAATGTTTACTGAGTTCATAAATCAAGTAAGAAGTAGGGTCATTTTCTCATAGACTTCAATCATACAATCAGACTTTTTTTTTGCAAGAGTCGCCGCCTGCTGGCTATTAGAAAGAATGCAAATTCAAGGCACTTCCGCGTTCACTTCTTAGAACCGAATGCTGCCTCCTGGTCTGGCCCAAAGACGGGCTGACATCGGCATCCCTATAGCTACTCTGCTAGTGTGCTCAGATTTAAAAGTGATGAGCAAAGGCAACAAATGTAACCTTGGGTGTTAGTTCAGCACCGAGGCAGTTGTGTTGCATCGTCAGATGTTTTACTCCAGGGCGAGGTGGAAAGGTGATAGCATACATTAACCTATTTATAAAAGTCACTAGTTTTTATAGGTCAAAGTCTTTACAGTGCATAATGACTCATGCTCTGTGAGTCACATACACACAGTCCAACAGCTGATAATATTGGCTTTCATTCTATCCAGCCCACCTCTGTCAGTCGCACAGTTCAGAAAGGGGCTTACAGAGGAGTGCAAAACGCTAGAGTTCATAGCTGTGGATTATTCTCACTAAAGGTTTAGACCTTCTGCAGTGGCAGCAACCAAGCGCATTGCGGGGACTCCATGTTTTATATTCATGAGATGAGCAAAGAAAACGGAAAAAAAAGAAAACGGTGTGGAGCATAAATGACCCCCCCCCCCCATTCATGCTTCAAGGAGCCTCCAGTTGCCATAGAAGGTGAAACTATCAGCATGGGTTGAGGGTGCAGATCAATGAACCTGTAGATCAGTGAAGAGCTGTCAAATCTTATGTACTAGAAGTAGGAGGGTGTATCTGAAGCCATAGCTTGAGGGCTTTGGTGACGGTGTGTTGCTGGGTTGCTTGTCTATGTCCCTAGACAAAAGCTGCACTCATGTTTTGGAAATAGTGGTTTAATTACTCATCTTGAAACTCATTTTAATGACTTAAATGTTTTTGTGGACCTTGGTTGCCTCAGGTTGTTTGCATCTGCACCACAACAAGGTTAAGAGGGGAAGATTTAAATAAGGCTGGAACCATTATTTGGAGTAATTTGGGTAATGAAAACTAAATTGTTATGCCTCAAAATGTTCTGACCATAAAACTGTCATACAGCTGGCGAGTTCAGGCTTGGGAAGCACATCAACTTAAAAACGCTCATGCTGCTAGTTGGTATTTAACAATAGCTACCTCTGCTAGCTATGAACAAAAACGCCGGTGTGTTTGCAATCGTAGACCCAAATTGTATACACAAGGTGTTGTTAGCTTGATGTATAAATGTCTCAAAGTTGAGGAAAAAAAGAAAGTAGGAGGCAGAGACCATAGCGACGGTGTAGCAGCTAGAAGTATGACAGAAGCTCTGGTGGAAAATATTACAAAGCTTCTAATAAAAAAGAATCTCCAAGAATTAAACAAAAAAAAAAAGCGATCGGCTGCCACGATCGCAAGGACTAACACGAATCACCGTGGATCCAGCAAGCTCACCTACAGGCATAGCCTGCGTTATATGCATACCCACTCCAGCTTTAAGGAATATTTTGACATTTTTAGAAATACAATTTTATTTTGCATTCTTGCCAAGAAGCAGCGCATAACCACTCGTAAAACTTAAGCATGTTGTATTTTATCATTTGCGTGTTGCATTGAAACTTGTTTGTTGAATCCAGACAAAAAACAATCACTTCTTTTTGGTCTAAAAGCATAGTTAAAGTTAAATAATGCCATAGAGCCTCTTGTAGCCGAGTATGTGCAGGTTGATGAGAGTAAAGAGTGCAGCGCTGTGAAAAACAAAAGAATTTCACTGCAGCAAATGTCATGTGTGTGAGGCCAACCCAGTAGAGAGCTAAGTGTGTGTTTGAAATGTGTGTGGGGGGGGGGGGTTTAACGACAAGAAAAGGGTATTTATCATAAAACACCAGGACTGTTTCCTACTTACAACACAGTCATTTAGCCTGGAGCAGCTCACCAAGATTACAAATAACACACAACAGCACACAGGCATTCACATACTGCTTCACAATTTCAAATGCACACATGTGCACTTGCACACATATCACATGTATACACTATCCTGGGGCCATGAAAGGGGGAGGAGTGCTGTTGCAGTGGGTTCCACTTGGCCTGCACAAGAAGAGATGGCTGGTGGCTGTATAGGAAACTGTCAGCCTGACACTAAAGCAACATACAAATGCAGCTTACACAGCTGCAGTGTAACTGTAACAAAACTTCTCCTCTGTGCACTAATTGATTTTGGTTCTTGCTGTGTGGCCTGCAGGTTCAGTCTTTTATGTGTGCCTGTGGGTACATTTGAAAGGCACAGATCAATACGATAATTATTATCCAGGAGCATTTGTAATTGGGATTACTTTATTACTCTCCTTCCTTTTGCAAGGGCTCTCTGGAGTCAACCCATCTTCAATGACACTGCTAAGAATCTGAGTTTACAGAAATACTGAGGTGTGGTACCTGAGGAGGTGCATGTTAAATAGTTTCTGCCGTGTTGTGTTCACCTCTGAGGGTATTCTCCAGCGTGAACAAGGGCCACTTGTTTAGATGATTTAAAACAGAGTGCTTATTCATCTTTTCCGAGAGCATAATGATAACTGGGCTTTTTTCACTGCTTACTCGGAGGAAGACGGTCCCTTTGCAACGTACTGCTTGACAAGCAGAACGCACCTGTACTGCAGCTGCAGTGTTAAAGTTCGACTGCAGCACTTTTCAAGAATTCCCAAATCGAATAAACACGGTGTCGATAAGCTCCGTGCTCATTTGCAATCTCGTAACTAAGCTAGTCAAGGGAGAACGTGTCTCTTCTCTTATCGTTACTGCCTAATAAACGCCATGTCAGTTTGTTCGTGAGTCCAACGCTTTGCTCAAATTAAAATCAGACAACAATCTTAAAATCAAGGTCCACTTACAAGCATTTCCCAGAGCTTTCAACAACTCAAAGCTGAGCCAATAAATAGTGTGAGATGCAGTTAAGAGCGCCAGCAAAAGGTAGTCAAACTGCTTTTGCCAAAGTATGAAACCTTCATGCTCATGATTTGTTAAATAACAATATTATCTCCTAATCAAATCAGCAGAATGCCATGATATTTGCTGAGCACATTCATGTTCCCAAGGGAATGAAACCTTTTGATCTTAACAGGCTCATGATCTTTAATCTACCATTATCAGTACATCTCTACAGCCAGGCTGTGTATATGTAGTCAATTCTTTTCCAACTCTTTCATTTGGTGGATTGTAGTGTAACATTGCAGCTCTATATTTATTTAATGTCTTGTTTTGAATCAGAAATGTCTTGTCTTAATGTTTTAATACATTTTTTACCTTGTTGCTTCTGAACTGACTGATGAGTCGCCAACTGAATGTATCTTTTTACGATGACAATAAACATCCTTTATCTTGTTATTGGTTTTCTCTACAAACACTTGTATGTGCTGGCTGGCTCCACTTGGCTGCAGAAGGACCCTCTTGAGTACGCGTACCGGCGGTTGGGAAGCACTAATACACCAATATACTATGACACACAAACCAAAAATGTATAGTGTATTAGAGCTGCGATGACAAACTAGCATGCCCGACAGCTCATAAAAGGGTATATTTGGGAACCACCACAGGCTCAGCATCCACTAAAGACACGAATTAAAAGGCTTGTTTTTATTTTTTAAATGTAGATACACAAATAACATTACTTGCCTTGAAGGCTTCCCTGCAGTCACAAAAGTGTTTTTATGATGAAGACCATTCAAGTGGATTCATGTGAGATGAATGCACAATTTTGCCCTTGGTGACCCCAGAATCGAGGTTAATTAAGGATACATGTGACTCATCGGAGTCATCTCGCTCGCATCGCAGCTTGTATTCATAACCTGAAAACTGTATTTGTCGTAATATTTTCCCAGCTGAAGGTCGATCACGACTCGCCTTACCATCCTTACTTACTTCATCGTTGGACTTGGAGGACTTGTTGCACCTGACACAGATATGTATTTGTGAATCTGCAGGGTAGACCAGATAAAGAAAGGAGACACTGGCCGGAGTTGACCGTCTGTCGGCTCTGACACGGAAGTAGAAACCGCTGTTCCCTCGTGAAGCATCCTGTGACTCAGACCTCTTCTCAGGGGTTGTTGCAGGGCTTCGTATCCTCACCGTCTTTCCTTGTCGCTTTCTATTTCCTTCAATTTGCCCCCCCCCCCCCTCCCACAGGACCCCATTTAGAGCGATTGGTGACGCTACAGAATCATTGGTCGAGATCAGATCCGTTTCAGTTTGCATGAGTAATATCTTGCATGACTAGTCGCATGCATCCCACTCTATATACAAAGTAAGACAATTGACAATTTGGATGGGGCCTCATGCAGCTATGGTGTCTCTGTTAGTTAAGATTAAGCCCCAACCATTTTGTAATCTGGATGACTCGCCCAGGGTTACGATTGTGTCAGATTGTGCGTGCCTCGGTCTGCAATATTTATTATTACATAAAACAGGAGGGCAAGGTGAATTATATTAGATTTTTTTTCTTCGTCTTCACCCACGTCTCTTTATTCCCTACATAGAAACCCTTTTTATTGTCATATACACATACACAAAATTTGACCTCTGCATTTGACCCATCCCTGTATATAGGGAGCAGTTGGCTGCCAATGACAGGCGCCCAGGGAGCCGGGGGTTCAGTGTCTTGCTCAGGGACACTTCGACACGTGGCACGTCCCAGTCGAGGATCGAGCCGTTGACCCTGCGGTTACCAGACAACCCTCTTAAGCCAGTGAGCCATGATATAACAATGCAACGATGATATGATACCAGCCAGAACTCTGGGGCACAAATTATGTGTCTTCACCACAAATTGGATTATATGTCACAGAAACATGATTATATGAAGAACATGTGCACAGTATTTTCTTCCTGTTTTGTCACATGAAAACATTGAGGTTAGGGGAAGGTTGAGGTTAAAGCATAACCACAACTGTCCCATCCCTGATTTAAGTGTTTATTATTCTAACCTAAGTAGTCATTTCAGCCCAAACCACAATTTGTCCCTAACTTTAAGGTTTAGGTACAAACCTAAACCTTACCAAACCTTAAGGTTATCCTTTTGTAAAACAGATTTACATTTTCAGTAGTGATTCCAAGAGAGCTTAGACAGACGACGTATTTTGACGTTTGATCCGGAGGGCTTGTTTTTTTTGATATTATACTTCTATCATTATGAGATTTAAGCTATTTACTAATGTTGTCACCATATATTTGCTAATGTAACCTAGATAATTGACATACCTATATTATTTTCCTATACACATAAAGCCTGGAGTAAAATGGTGCATTTTTCCAGCCTTGTCACCAAGAGGTTTTTCTTGGCATTTGGTCAGAATAAGTGACGTTGCATATTAAGCGCCTGTCATTGAAAGTTATGTGGTTGTCATGTTGCCTGCCCCAAACCAATTGTTTGACAACATCAACCACGTGGCATTGTGCGTTGCCAGCGTAAGAGGCTGATATGAACCGTATTGTTGAAAACGTTGACATTCAACGTATCCTGTTGTTTGCAGAAATGTACAATACCGACATTTTGTAAAGCCACTGCGTTGTATTTTCTGCAACCGTCTTAAAAAGTTCGTCATCATAACTAAACATGCATTAACTTTCAGCTTGACTCCTTGGAGGGATTCTGAGATGTTTGATTAATATGTAATAACATACTCTGATTTATGCCTCCTTGAGATACCTCTCTGACAATACTAAACCTCTACACTAATTAACACTCTGAAGCCATCTTACAGCAACCACAATTACTTTCTAAATCCTTTGTTGTTTTACCATTTTGAATCACACTGGAACAATTAGAAGAAAAGGTCAGTAAAACAAACGAACGACAAATATATATGAATCACTCTCAACTCTGACAGTGGGGATGAAACAAAACAGAGTATTGGCATTGCGTTTGTGTGAGGAGATGCCAGAAAAATAACTTGATAATCAATAAGAAATGCACTTCTTCTAATTTATCCCAAGAGACACATCTTCAGTAAATTTGGTCAAAGCAATCAAAGTCGTGGAATGGATACATTTTTAATGAAGGTTCCAGTGGAAATTGAATTCTGCAGATATTGACTACTGCTGCTATACAGTCAGCTAGTTTGTGTAGGACTTCGTGAATTTAAGATTATCTTTCTCATATTCATGAGAATCATCGATTGTAGCAAAGTCTATGAGAAAACTCTTAAACTGATTTATTACATCAGTAAACATTGTGAACAGTTGTTTGCCGTTTACGGTCTCGATTGCTATTTTCAAGTCTTCCTCAATACAAAGTGATGATCATTCAGTACATTATGGTTCCATTTAGAGTAAATTAGACAAGAAAACAGGGCTTGCTTTAAGGTGTGGCTACCTTGTGATTGACATGTTGTTGCCATGGCGTGGTTCAGTGTTATTTGTAATTAAAGACACTTTAAAGGGCCAGCTGTTCATTAGCATCCAAGGTAAAATGAGCATCCCAAGAGCTAGTGTTTGCTGGTAACTTGCTCTTCCCCAGCTTCACCCTCTCGACCAAATATGATCACTTCTGGTAAAAAAAACAAAAACAAGATGGGGACGGCCGAAATGCCGAACTCAAGGCTTCAAAACTGTCGTCCACAAACCAATGGGTGACGTCACAGTGACTACATCCTCTTCTTATATACAGTATATGGTCTGATTACAGCTACTGCTTGATAACAAATGAAACATTTTGATAATATCCACTTTTCACCTCACTTTTTCTTACTGAGGATGTTGTACTGCACGTTGTTGCACATGGTTCAACTAAACGCTTTAAGTGTCTGAAGTTCCATCCAGACGCATCACGGGCTTGACAGATGGTTTTGTTGAAAGGAAACTTCACAATAGAGAAGAGAGACCTCGTTTTATCTTTACAAACCTTTTCTCTTGCCATGTCTTTTTCCTTTCTTTCCTACTCTGCAGTCCTGGAAATGATTTTTTTTTATACTTTTCCGACCAGTTTTGAAAGACTGGGTGTCAAAAGCTGGAAATTGAATTCTCAAGGGTGCATGAAGGAGGCTGGATGAACCCTGTTGAGCTGCAAGCTTGATTTTTGTCTCTTTTTTACAAACACACACACATTTAAGGAAGCACACACACGTACACTTAGAGAACGA
>NW_022280612.1:0-23987 GCF_004355925.1 Anarrhichthys ocellatus | reverse complement strand
GCGTGGAATTGTCCCTGTATTGAGAATTTAAACATGTAAAATACTGCTTAATTTACTGTACTCCTTTTCTTGTTTGCAAACTTTCACATACGGAAGAATATCCTAAAAAATAATAATTTCCGAGCAGCAGTCAGATTTTCTTGCCAAAAGATGTTGTACGAGACAAATTGCCCTCAGGGACAATAAAGACCTTCTCTGTCATAGGTGCTGACTTGAGCAGAAACATTATTTTTCGGGGACGCCCAACCATATCGCGGTCCACACTGTAAAATAGCTGATATGAGATGTATGGCTAAGATTTACGTCAGAATCTATCCTCCAGCTGAATGTGCTGTGTGAGGAGCCAGCTGGGAGGCTAAGTGTCACAATCAGGCTTTGCCTTGGGTGTTTTGTGTGTGGTTTTCTGTAGCTCCTCACTTCCTTCACCTGTCCCTAATCAGTTCGTTCAGTGCACCTGTCAGTCACACTCTCCCTCATCAGCACAACTCTCCTCACCTGTTCTAGTCACTATTTAAACCCCTGTCTTTCACTCACTCACTGCCAGATCATTGTTTTGTTTTGTTTTCTACCTACCCGCCCGTTTTGCTCGTCCGGTTTTTCAGCCTGCCTGTTCTGCCTTGTCCAGCCGGATTTTCCCCCTCGTTTCTTGTCCTTGGATTCCCGTGTGTTTTTGGTTTGTCCATTAAACCCTTTTTCTCTTCACCTGACTGTCTGCATTTGAGTCCTCATTATGTCCCATGACACTAATGAGGTCCTTCGACCTCATTATTCTCATTTGCTCTGACATGCACTGTGAGCTGTAAGGTCTTATATAGACAGGTGTGTGCCTTTCCTAATCAAGTCCAATCAGTTTAATTAAGCACAGCTGGACTCCAATGAAGGAGTACAACCATCTCAAGGAGGATCAGAAGAAATGGACAGCATGTGAGTTAAATATGAGTGTCACAGCAAAGGGTCTGAATACTTATGACCATGTGATATTTCAGTTTTTCTTTTTTAATAAATTTGTAAAGATTTCTACATTTCTGTTTTTTCTGTCAAGATGGGGTGCTGAGTGTACATTAATGAGAAATAAAATGAACTTTTTTGGGCAGCATATAAAAAGGTTTTTGGAAACTTGAAAGGTAAGTAAAGAATATAAAACTGGGATGTGAGGATGAATCAAACTTGTGATGAACTGTGACTCGCCCACTTATTACACAGGGAATGTACATATCCAAGAAAGGTCGTAGTTGAATGCAGAAGAACATGATTTGGGATTCAATTAGCTGTTAAGGTGAAACATTGCAAGAATAAACGGATGTTTTTTTCTTATCGACATTGGCTGGAAGACCCTTTTGCCACATTTTCTCCTCCATAATGTCGTGAAGAGTCATAGTTTAGATTACACTGTGAACTCAATATGCACATTTTCTACCACACATACATTTACTACTCCTAGACTAAAGCATTGTGTGAACTTCAGAAATTGCAATCTTAAACTTTCAAAACCCTGCATCCTGCAGCAATGACGACTCAAAGCAAAGTCGTAACGGAAAAAACCTGAATCCTGTTCTGGTGCTCTGCTGATTCCCTTAGAGGACCACTGGCTCAGTCTGATGAGGGTTTTCTCCCTGGCCCAAAAACAAGACCAAGAAGTGGACCATGAGGGTCGACCTGTGCGACCACGAAGATGCTACTACTGTTGCCGAGTACAGAAACTTCAGGTTGGGCAGTGCAAAAGCAGCTTTCAAACTGCATGTCAGGAAATACAGAGGAGATGCAGATATTGCAGGCCTTTCGAATCTGGTCAATGCCTATCCAGGCATTGACCAGATTGGCTTCAGCACCGTCGACCGCGGCAGCGACGGCTGCTCCCCATGCATCGTTGGTGACATTGCTCAAATGGATTGTACCTCTTCAGACGGTGGCGGTTGGTGGTACAGCCGCTGCGGCTCTGAACGGAGGCTGGCATCCTAGTGGTGAACACGTCGATTGGGCTTCAGGCCTCTACTGGCAAACCTAGAAAACTCATGCGCCTTACTCCCTGACGGCCACCAGAAGGATGATCAAGTCTGCGTGAGAGGACCCAACCCACATTTAACTTCATACTGGCTTTTCTAGTCCCACATCAAGGCTGGTATTACATTTAAGCAAAATGACTCTTTTATATGTGAAAAACAGTTCACTTTTTAAGATACTGGGCCTACTGTTCACATTTCTAGGATATATAGTATATGGTACATATATATTCATTAAAGATATTTGTTTGCAGAACCCTTGATTTGTCTATTTCTTTTAAATTCCTAATAGAAAATCACACAAATTGATTAACAATGAGTAGCTACACTTTATTACTACATGAGGACTTTTCTGTAAACAATGTGTGGCATCAATACCCTTATAAACTTAATATCAAAAGTTGACATCATGTAAATATTAATGTTACATTATGAAAATAATCTTGTTTTCTGTTCTTTTGAGCCATAAAACACATTAATTTTTCTTGAGGGAGACTTTTATTAATATATGGCTGTTAAGGTAAGGGTATAGATTATTGTTAAGGCGTTTATTATACATTTCCAAAAACAAGGGAATCACTCTGCTGGATAACAACAGTATCTGGAGTATATGTTATAGTGAGCCAGATATACAGGTTTTGTTAAAGTAACGGTCAGAAAGAATTTAAAGTTGGCTGTACTCAGAAAGCAAAGCAAAAATAGATATACAGTGTTAATTAGTGGGCTTAAGAAGTGCTGGAAGATGGATTTTGTTACCTTTCAACATAGCTAGGCTAGCTGATACCTTTCAACATAGCTAGGCTAGCTGTTACCTTGCACAGCACCTGGATTATTGTGATGTCACGGGAGAGTTGGAATAATGCAGAACTTGGTGGAAACACAGAGATAACATGTAAACTCAATGTGTGCTTAAATCCACATTCCTCTCCCCCAAGACACAAACATCTAGCTGCCATTTTGAGGACATATGTAGGACAATAGATGGTTTATCATATTCCTAATAATGGGAGGTGGTGGGTGGAGGTTATGTGGCAGGTGGTGGGCTAGGGTCATTTCCCAGGCATCAATCAGATGGACATTCAGTCCTTTGAACATGGCTCTGAGCACCTTATCACGCTGCAGCGAGTACCAGTCGCTATAGTTAATCGTCACATCTAACGTCAAAGCTTTGGGGTTTGCTGTCCGGATGACGACCAGCGTGCCTGGAGTCTTGTCCAGCAGCCGCACCACCGCCCTGCGGATGCTCTGCAGCCGCCGGATGTAGATCTCCATGGGGAAAGGTCCGAAGTGAGCCCAGATGGTAAAAACTACGACAATGTTGGGTTCTCCAACTAAGCCATCTAGCTCATTAGCAATGTAATGAAGCACTCTAATGTCCATGGGGGGAAAATGGATAGGAGGACCATGGGAGCGGTACGTCATCAAGATGTTGTTTGCATAGTCCAAGGACATGTGAGGTCCAGTTCTCTTCGGGTTGTGCAGGTCAAACTCCTCAAGACCTGAAAGTATGACAGGGGGAACACATTTAGCTGCAGTGGGAACAAAATCATTTGTTGCCAGAAATCCCTGTGGATCAGCTACCTGGTAGAGCTGCGTTGAGGAATTCATACCACTGCCTGATGGTGGAGTCTCCATACATGTGGACCACCTTGCCTTTCAGACACTGACTGATGGCAGACGCGCTGAATTCGCGGACTGTGGTGCGACCTAGTGCTCGCCACGCACCCTGGTAGTAATAACCAGAGGGTCCAGATGTCACAGTGCTGCTCTTCACCTGTCGTTGACCTGAGAGGAAGTTAAAGAATATGGGTGGGGTTACCCCATGAAAAAACAAAACCAAAGTATAAAGTGATTGTATGAACCTCTCAAGTACTATCCTTACTCCTGAGAGACTATAAACACTGCTATCAGCTGAGGAGAATGCTACCCAGAAGAATGTAGTACGCTTTGTCCTGAACTTTCTCATATGTTTTCTTCGTACGGTAAACTCGTACGAGTGTACCACAACAGATTCAGCAAACACTCCTCACTTCAGATAACCGTGTCAATGACCGGCGTAAACATGATGAATGCCACTTATGCATAAATGAGTGGGCATTCAAGAGAATTATACGTAACCCCAATAATACCATATATGTCCTATATTGAAGTCCTGCATTCAGAGATCCATAAAGAAAAGTCTCTAATTTTTAACAGCAAAGGACCTGCTAAAATCAAGGGATGGGATACAATAAATGTTATTGCCGTGTCACCTGAGGGTCGCACTGTCACTGAAATAAAGAAAAAATGGTTCCATATGAAAAATGTCTCGCCATTGATGACTGCAACGGAAAGGGGTCAAACTATTTAACTTGTTTTGCAGTATGAGATGGTCATATACTGTAGATATTGGAGTTACACAATAGCATCAAAAGCCAGTACAAATGAATGATGAAGTTAGGCTGTATGAATGCATTTAGAACTATATTAACCAATAATTTGAAATCGCAGAGGAAAATGTAAACATAATTATTAAGTGTAATTTATACAGGTATTTCAGACTCAATATTGACTGTTATGACAGTTCCGGACAACTGTTAAAAATAAACTCATACAAGCCACTAAAGAACAAATCTGTTTGTAAGTGGTTCTTGCATGAGGACCATTGTCTGAAACATATTTTGTTTTGAATTATTGTTATAGGACGTTGTGGCAGTAACAGTGATAAATTAAAATTCAATATCATGCTTTACCTTCTTTTTGTGGCAACACGGTGACATTAGCAGGTCCTGAAGCCCGAATGTAGACTTTCATGTTAACATCGCTGAAGAAAAGCACACATAATATATCTCTTAAAAACACTTCAACATTCAGGACATAGATACAAAAGGAGGGCAAACATTTAAAATCATTTAACCAAACTAGAAAAATCAAGCACTCAAACACAAATGGGAATCAACTGCTAGAAAGTTCATTCAAGATCACACAAAACTTACTTTGTAAATGTAATGGCACAAATTCAAATGTTCACAAAAGTAATGGGTCCAATGACGGTATCACGTTGAAGGTGCTTCACAGTGATGAACCCAGAGATAATGATTACTATCTACACAACGTTTTAGCATTTCATAGTTTGACGGCTGGCAAACTAAATTGTTTTGGTTGAGTCTCACCGTTCTCATCAACATATTTTATGGATGCAGCTCTTTCATGCTGATTAACCAATTGACCCGTTGGTTAGTCCTGCCAATCTAACGCAGACTGCTCAATCAAAGTGTAGCTTTGGCCAACTCTGACAAGTATA
Organism: Anarrhichthys ocellatus; assembly: GCF_004355925.1. NCBI lineage: Eukaryota > Metazoa > Chordata > Actinopteri > Perciformes > Anarhichadidae > Anarrhichthys > Anarrhichthys ocellatus. Next base: position 18,704 of record NW_022280612.1, on the reverse strand, counting down.
GGGCTCTGCTCTATAAACTCTAAATGCAATCCTTTCACAAGCCCTAAAAACTGCAGTTATTAAACCGCTCCTAAAGAAGGCTAGTTTAGACTCTGCAACAATGAAAAATTATAGGCCAATATCAAACCTCCCATTTTTAAGTAAAATAATTGAAAAAGCGGTTTTCCAACAGCTGAACAAATTCTTGGTCTTAAATAACTGCTTTGATATCTTCCAGTCAGGCTTTCGACAGCGCCACTGTACTGAAACTGCTCTTGTTAAGGTTTTCAATGACATCCACTTAAACAAAGACAATGGCAGAAGTTCAGTCTTAGTATTAGTAGATCTCAGTGCTGCATTCGACACGGTCGACCATGACATACTACTAGAAAGACTAAAAATCTGGATGGGACTTTCTGGCACAGCACTTAACTGGTTTGAATCCTACTTGAAGGACCGAGAATACTTTGTGTCTGTAGCTAATTACACATCAGAGCTGACTAAAATGACGTGGTGTTCCCCAAGATTCAACATTGGGGCCTCTTCTGTTCAACATCTACATGCAGAAATCTGGGTGTAGTTATGGATTCAGACCTCAACCTGAACAGCCATATCAAGACAATTACAAAATCAGCCTACTATCACCTGAAGAATATATCAAGGATTAGAGGACTTATGTCTCAACAGGATTTGGAAAAACTTGTCCATGCATTTATCTTCAGCAGACTGGACTACTGTAACGGTGTGTTTACAGGTCTCTGTAAAAAGTCTGTCAGAAAGCTGCAGCTGATTCAGAACGCTGCAGCTCGAGTCCTCACTAAGACCAGGAGGGTGGATCACATTACTCCAGTTCTGAGGTCTTTGCACTGGCTTCCTGTCAAACAAAGAATTGACTTTAAAATCCTGCTGTTGGTTTATAAAGCACTGAATGGTTTAGGGCCAAAATACATCTCTGATCTGCTGCTACCTTATGAACCATCCCGACCCCTTAGGTCGTCTGGGACTGGTCTACTTTCTGTTCCCAGAGTCAGAACTAAACATGGAGAAGCAGCGTTCAGTTTTTCTGCTCCACATATCTGGAACAAAGTCCCAGAAAGCTGCAGGTCTGCTGAGACCCTCGGCTCCTTTAAATCAAGATTGAAGACTTTTCTTGTTTGATGCTGCCTTTAATTGAACCAGATTCAATTACTATATTAATCAATTTCCTGCATTTCTGCATTTTACTACTGTATTTGACTTCTTACACTGTTTTTATTGTTTCAATGTATGTTCTTAATTGTTTTTAAATCTCCTTTGCTTTTGCCTTATGTTTTGATGCTTTTAATGGTTTTATGTGAAGCACTTTGAATTACCTTGTTGTTGAAATGTGCTATACAAATAAACTTGCCTTGCCTTGCCTTCAGATTTACTTCATTTTCAGGCTAGTTTTGTTGATTTGGAGCTAGTCATGGATAAACGTTGTGTAATAGTGAAACTCCTGGCCCAGAGAGGTTGGAAGGAGATATGCATTTCTAAAATGTTACATTTGTAGATTAAAACGTGTGGAGCTAACAACAGCAGAGTACTTTAGCACATGATTAACTCGGGTTAGGACATATGCTATGCTAGCTACTAAAGGTATGTCGTGCTCAAGGACACACCGACATGCGACTAGTGGAGCCGGGGATCGAACCGCCTATTCTCTGATCGAAGGACAATCCTGCTCTCCACTTAGCCACAGTTGCCCACTAAGTGAAGGGCAATTGTGCACTACAACCACTAAACAGCAGACAGACAATGTTAGCGACTAGCAAGTTGAACATAGCGGCACATTTAGATTAAGGCAGATATTTCCCCCTCGTCGGTGAAGACCAAAATACAGCTAAAAGGAGAAGAAATATTAGACACAACTCCAAATGAATGCTAATGTGTCTCCATGTCAACTGGTATTAAATAGGCCAGTGTTTGCTCACATTTTAGCCATATCCACTTGTTGTGCTGCTCCCAAGTGGCAAAAAAATAATAAGTGTGCATCTTAAAGTTTATGAAAAGACTACATCCAAAATAATATGACATCACAATGAATTTACAATAAAACAAAAATGAATCAAGGCAAATACTATCTAATGTTCCAAATGAAGGTCAACTAGTATGATTCAGACTGGTTTGTTTGTTTTGATTTGCATTACCTTTAAAACACTTTATATTCAATCTTAACCGCCTGTAGTTACAAACTTCTGAAACATTCCACCAAGGAGATACAAAGGTAACACTGGATCTGCATATTTAGAAGTCACACAAAATTCCAGTCTCTCTGCTCCCTCACCTTTGAAAGAGCTTCTCCTCATTGGAATTGAGGACCTTTTCTTTGTATCCTCCTTCGTAGTGGTTGATCCTGGCATCACAGCTCAGGTTCTTTGGCTTGGAGCAGAACCACGGCTCGCCTGTACGGAGGTCAGTGTAGTTGCACAGCGGCTGCTGGGTTGGCCTTAGGCAGACGTTACAGAGGGTGGTTTCAGAGAGTGAGCCTGAGTGGAAGAGGCTCTTGTAGTAAATCCTATTGGGCTGTTCTCTGTTCAGCCTTTTCAGAACTGAGATGGCTTCACCAGGGTGAACCAGAGTCACCTGATGGGATAGAGAACCAGAGTTTTCACCAAGTCCAATCATGGTCAGTCATATCAATACAGACAAATACATTGCATACTGCTTGAAGCTTCACACGTCACATTTATAAAGATTCATGTCTTCAAATTCTGCACCAGATTGACATCAGACCATAATCTCTATAACATTGTCTATTCATTTAAAGCCTTCCCTGAACAACAATTGTCCAATCAAAGCTTAGCAACAGTACCTAGGCATGGCAGGTCTGTCAAGCTCTAAACATGTTGAAGTGGTGTGCATGGGACTATAGCAGGAGAGATACTCTGCATTTAAGTGTTTAGAGAGGGAGTTTTTTGAACTTGTTCAAAACGAAAAAACACAAGAAAAACAGTTCTATAAATCAAGGGAATTAATTCTGTTTGTCTGCTTTCATGTAATCTGCTAGTTTTAGCATGAACATCTGACCAACTGGCTACCTTCATAACCTGACAACCAACATGACATAATAACCTAGCCTTACTTCCAACACCAAGGAGTATGTAGAGGTTAGGTAACAATATATTTTCTAAAGTTACCTTCAGAACTAGCACATCTACTGTGTAGTATTTCCCCAATATGTGTGAGCCTCCTGGCTGCTGGCTGTTCGAGACTAAATTAACGTTGGCAGTGCTGTTTCATTGGATTTAAAACTCCAGCCAATCTTGATATCTGAGACGTTATGTGCACCATCCACATCAGCCAAACAAGATTATGTTAGCATTTTTTAATCATAATTATAACACTAGGACTAACTAGGTAGCTACAGTTAAATAAATCTGCTAGTGACAGTTTGCAGATGAAAAAAAATCTACAATCATGAGAACCTGCTTCAGTCTGAAATTAAAGAGTCTGAAATGACTGAGATTTTGAGTCATAAATCTGTCAGCTGAACAAACTGCATATGTGCTGTGCGAGAAGTGGAAGTTAACAGGCATAGCAACAGTTAGGGCAGGGCTTCGTGAACAATGAATTATGATATTAAAAACACTTACAATACCATTACATTAAACATCATGGTTTTAGCATCACCTCAACCTGTGCATCTCCTTCCCAGAGTAAAGAGAATACAGCAGAGTAGCTCCCATTCAGATGATCCACCACTTGCCCAGCCACACCTGCTTCAAGGTTCCGGTTGTGCAGACTGGCGAGTAGGAAGTCCCCCCCAGACTTCTTGGGACGACCCTGGAAGTCAGAGGTTTGTATCATGACCTCCAGCTGATCCCCTACATGCCACTGTCCCCCTTTCCTCCCTGGTAGAATGGTGAAGGTGCTGTGGGCTGGATCAGTGGTCTGCTCCAGGGAAATAGGAGCTGACAAAAGTGGAGTTTCAGGCCAAGCAGTGGAGTCTAGTATGAGACGTTCCTCCAGAGCGTCCTCAGGGGACAGTGGCTTGAAGGTGCAGAAGCTGTGAATCATGTTAGGGTGAGTGGAGACTCTCGGCATGATGATGGTGGAGTTGAATTTAGGCTGAAACTGGCAGTGGGTCGAGAGAGATGGTGTCAAAGATACATCAAGCATATGCACTGAAAAAAGAGTAAAATGGCGAAGAATTTAATAATTTTTTGGGTTTGTTAACAACTGTTGCTGACATTAACCCAGGGGAAAAGTTTCAAGATACTCTTGCTTTCTGTTTTACACAAGGCAAGAAAGTGAATGTTAAATTCAAAGATTGTTTTTGGTGTGTGATTTCAAGGTTTTGTTCACTGAAATTCATGTTTTGGGATATTCAGTCAGAGATACAACAGATGCAAAAGGCAGAAAAAAGGCAGAAAATAGAACCCGTTACAAAAACTTTCATGGGGCTTTTTTAAAACGATATACTTCTGACCCTTTTGTTAAGATGTATGTCTCAGTAAGAACGAATGGGAACCAGTGGGTTGTAACACATGGAGGTTTGGTCTAAAGTATAGAATACTGCCAGCTTTGTCCTTTAACTACAGGAGCTGCTGCTGTCATCAAGTCAAGGTGCAGGATTGAGAGGGAAAATACAATTGAACTCAAATTGTATTTATTTGCAATGAAGACCATTAAAACACATTTTAAAACAATATCCAAAAACCTGACTAATATTCAACATTTCAAACAGGGTCCACCCTTCACACGATCCCACTAAAACCAGTTTCTCACCTCCAGAATGTCCATGTGACGTAGCACAAAGATTAAGACAAAGACAGTCAGAAAGACGAAGAGGGCGCAGATCTCCCTTCTTGTACAAAATGTGGCCTTCATTGATCAGTGATTTGTCTTCACCTTCAGCATCAGTTACTGGATTGAGAAAATATATATTAAAAAAACAAATGGTTATTGACACCTTGTAATGCTGAAGAATATAACTTGTGAATGAAGAACTTGTTTAAATCTGAACTCAGTTGTGAAATCCTCCCTCTCTATACTAATAGTGTGACATGTTCAGCTTTCAATCTTTAGGACCAAACTAAATCCAGTCACCCAGGAAACTCCTCTGATTGATCATCCGTCAACCAAGGCCACAACCAAAGACAGCATCCCCTCTCTTGCTGTTCAACATGATCCATTCTATCATGTACACTTCGCAACATCATTCAGTCCTTTGTAATCCACATCACCCTCTGCAAAGTAACCCTTCAAACTAATATCTGTTTTCACTCTCATTATACAGATCAGAGGTGGTCGTGTCTTTCTGCTCACTACAGTTTTGTAGTTGTTCTACAGTTGTTCAAATCTGGACAAATTTTATTTTCAGTTCTTTTTCATGATTACTATGACTAATAACTGCAGTATTGATTGTATGTGTTCCCGAAAAGGATATTGCGGAGGGGACATGGAGAAGAAGAAAACAAATCAACTGTTGAAGAAAAAGAAAAAAGAGCAGTACATTTACGAGATCTCGCTAGTTAGATGAGATATCGCAAAAGATGTCAGGTGACAAAAAAAAACAACGACCCAAAAAAACCTGTAATGTAGGCAACATCTGGATCAGTTGGGCACCATAGAAACTAACCACAACAATGGAGCGCACACACCTGTGGGAGTAGTGCATTTTTACCATCTGAAGCATTGCATAGCTCTGAAACAGCTGTGGCAATCACAATTAAACATGATAATGTCAGCTCAGCAAACTGAAAGCTTTACCTCATGTCTCGATGGTTCAGAGCATCGCGGCATTAACACAATACACACATCACCACAAAGATAGAGATAATGTGAGTCAAGGCTACAGCATGAGGCGCAACCTTTGTTAAAAATGAAAGATGGAAGGCTCTGATGCTGATGTAATCAGACCACAGCGTCATCCACAAGCAGACTGTATTTGTCATAACCGGTTAGACCAGTCTGCTGTGTGTAGAGGTCAGTATGATTATAGCCTATACTGATCAGCCTTTTGTTTTCATGCAATTTAATTAATGAAGGTTAACACAGTGGACGGCCGTGCTAATGGCACTTCGCTCTGCGCAGTACTTCTCACAGATTTATCAAAAATATTTGTGCCCTCAGATGCTGCAGGGACTTCATGAACTGAAGGAGCTTTTCATACAGTAGCCTATAAAGCAGCTGTAGTAAGCAGATACTGTCTGAGTCACCTACATTCATTCATAGAATGATGCAGACTGATTTAGGCCCCAAATGTAGGCCATACAATCAGTCCTATTTTAACCACAGTGTTTCCATCCATCCATCCATTTTCCTCCGCTTATCTGGGGTCGGGTCGTGGTGGCAACAGGCCAAGCAGGCTGACCCAGACTTCCCTCTCACCAGCAACATGTTCCAGCTCATTCTGGGGGATCCCGAGGCGTTCCCAGGCCAGCTGGGAGATGTAAACCCTCCAGCATGTTCTGGGTCTTCCCCGGGGTCTCTTCCCAGTTGGACCGGCCTGGAAAACCTCCAGTGGGAGGCGTCCAGGAGGCATCCTAATTAGATGCCCGAACCACCTCAGCTGACTCCTTTCGACGCGAAGGAGTAGCAGCTCGACTCGAAGCTCCCTCCTGATGACCGAGCTCCTTACCCTATCTCTAAGGCTGAGCCCGGCCACCCTACGGAGGAAGCTCATTTCGGCCGCTTGTAGCCGCGCCTTGTCCTTTCGGTCACGACCCAGAGTTCGTGACCATAGGTGAGGGTAGGAACGTAGACCGAGTGGTAAATTGAGAGCTTTGCCTTCCGGCTCAGCTCCCTCTTCACCAAGACGGTCCGGTGCAGCGCCCGCTTTACTGCTGCAGCCGCACCGATCCGTCTGTCGATCTCCCGCTCCATCTTACCCTCACTCGTGAACAAGACCCCGAGATACTTGAACTCCTTCGCTTGAGGTAGGCACTCCGTCCCCACCTGGAGGGAGCAATCCACCGGTTTCCGGCAGAGCACCATGGCCTCAGATTTGGAACCAGTGGTTCCAAATCAGTGGTACAACAGTGTTTGATTGAATTAAATATTTTTTATCTTAAGCATTAGTCCCAAGGGCGGAGGCATATGCACAGTATGGACGCGTCCCTACCAATATTTTGGGAGACCGAATCGTCTCTACCAATATTCAAACTTCTGAAATAACGTTCGCATTATCTCTGGAGTGGAAAGATACACACGCACAGAGAGAAAGAGAGAGGAGCAGAATCTCTTGTTGATCGATGCGGAATATTGCGCTTCTGGTGTGATCATCATGGCCGTAGCCAGGTATGAGGTCACCGAGGTATTTATTTCCTAAAAAGCCCACCGCCTCTCTTCATTTGAATGACGCTTGAAACTGACAGCCATCAGTAAGACGGCTACCTGTGGTGGTGAGGTGACTGGAGAAGCCATGTGGCTCACCGCGGCGTCTCCATTGCGCTCTGTGCGCCTGACAGCACATCTGTGGTCACTGCAGCAATTTAACACTCAAAAACTATATGAAAACTGAAACTGTACTTGGTGATATATGCACAGTATTAGAAGATATTATCATTGTCGCTCTATTGTGCCATTATTTCATGCTATTTGATGTACTCTTGGATTTCTACAACCGATGATGATAATTTAATCAGCTGATTCACAGCTGACTACGAGCGTCTGTAGCACACAGCCCTCCCTCTCCTCTGTGCTCCGGAATGTGATGGTGAGACAGTACTGATGAAATATCTCATTAGAGATTTGAGTTGGCTTATATCTTGTACAGTTGAAAGGTGCTTTTGGAATAATTATGGCTCACTAGCACAAGCACAAATAACTTTGATTTGTTTGTGTCTCTATTTCTGTTTGAATGTTATGATCAAGTGAATATAGCCTGCACTTTATCAGAAGTGGTGAAGTTAACATTTATTTGGACAACAAGACACACAATAGTGAGATTTACTGTATGCCTTATCAAAAGTGTTTTCTATTAGTTTTAGTTTTACGGGGCAGATGAGGACTAACAGACTGACGTCAGACTGGTTTGTCCCGTGCTTCAAGTCAAATCACTCTCAGCTCTACTGACTCTACTGTTACAGGTTCATAATAGTGAGACTACAGCCATGGTGTCAAAGAAACCAGATAATCTGATCTCATAGACGTTGAAAATCCCAAATCTCGTGAATACTCTGCTCAGTGTTCACATTGAAATATCCTGTTACAAAAACTGTTACTACAGCAATGTGCAAACACAAGAGAACAAGAAACACAAGATGAAGATTAATTTAGTTCAGCTTTCAGATACTGCAGTATGAGCTTGGGGAAGATATAATATAATAATATATTATTCTAAAATGGGCCTTCTGCATTATGAGCATCTTTGCTTGAAGTACTTGAGGTATATTTTGATGATAATACTTTTGCAATTTTACTTCCATCAAGTTTTGAATGCATGATTCTATAAACTGGTCATACATCTTTAACTTTATGTAAATCTTAAATCAACAAAGTATCCAATAACTACAGTCGAGTAAATGTAATGTAATGTACAAAGCACAAATTTCCCTCTGAAATGTAGCGGAGCAGAAGTATTAAGTAGCATATAACAGAAGTAGTAGAAGTAAAATAAAATGTCACAAATACAGTATATTACAATGGTTACTGATGCTGATTCATGATAAAATTTAACTTCATATATACTTTGTTTAAGCGTTTCATGTGTCTTACCTCAGCAGAGATTCATTTGGAGATTCTTTTCATCACAGTGCGATCCGTCACTTTATCTCACTTGTTTTTAAATAAGCGTTCTCTTGACTTTCAGGATTAATTTAAGAGTAGTGACAGCAAACAACACTGCATGATGAATCACTGTCACAGCTAAAGATATACATAGAATCTCATGTTGATGACGCCTTCTCTTCTTAACCACTCCCATGTGCCAAAAGAGCACAGAAAAAAGCAAAGAATAGGGGCTTCTCTGTTGGAGCTTTAACATACCTAAATTGAAACAATACTAAAAAAAAGAACATAAAGTGTCCTCAAGCTTTTCTTAACCTTTGTACTCTGACTGTCACTTCCATCTAAATAGCTAAAAGTTTATTTGATGTGAAGTATGGAAGATTGAAACTCCCTAAATTAAAACAAATCAAATTACGATATGAAGTTAAATGGATATAAATATGGTTATATGTATTTTTTGGATGCAATACCTCTTATAACAGCAGCATACCACTCCAGGGATAGGTACCAACCACTGAACAACAGTAGCATACCACTCCAGGGATAGGTACCTACCACTGAACAACAGTAGCATACCACTCCAGGGATAGGTACCTACCACTGAACAACAGCAGCATATGTGAGGAATTAAAGTTAAAAAAGCATTTTTAGTATGATTAAAAGCACACCTTGAACAATATATTAGATGTCACAATATGTTTACTTATGGAATGTATTATATGTTTATAATATATTTACTTCTAGAAGTGTTAAACCATAAAAGCATAATCATTGAATGACTAAAAGTATAGTCACTGTATGTATTAAACACTGTAAAGAATAGTCATGAGGGAGAGTGAGGGATTATTGAGTGAGGCTTGCAGGGACGATCATATGAGGTGATGAAGGAGCTTGCAGAGAGCCGGCATCAGGAAGGAAACAGGAGGTGGTCAGGCGAGAAGGGCCGACCTTCAGAGCAGAGGGCAGGAGGAGTCCGAAGGAGGTCAGCCAATCACTGAGCTGATATGGGACAGTCAGAAACACTTTGGACTTAAAGACACTGTTTCACTGGAGAGCCTTCAGAACTCACGGCGTCCATCTTATAGCTAACCGAATTTTATCGGACTATTGGGAGGAACTTGTGTGGTCTCTGCTCCTGGGAACATATTACTATCGATAGTGTAATTCAGTTTGTAACTGTTTTAGATTCAGTTAATTATTAAATACTTTTGATTATAACCCGAACCAGCTGAGTTTTTTGGCCCTGCTACGCTGAAGAGAAACGCAACAGCTGGGCCACCCGCGGCCTTCCATTGTTCTGAGAAGTTTTCACCTCCACACATACCACTCCAGGGATATGTACCTACCACTGAACAACAGTAGCATACCATTGGCCACTTTTGGATCTTGGCGCTACTATTCTGAGGTTATCCTCATGAGTTCAGTTAAGCCGGTCATTAAAAATGTTATGATTTCATTTGTTTTCTTCTAAACATGCAGTACATTGTGAATTTTGTGATGTAATACAAATGTCCCTTTATTATTTGTCTTGAGAACATGTATTAAACTCAGTGGTGGCTGGTCAATAGAGGGGCACTAGGGCGCCGCCCCCCCTTGAGCAACAAAAATAATAATAATAAATTATACAAATTGTCAATATTTGTGTTTTTGAAACATGGAATCAGCCAGTAATATGTGTAAAATATGATATCTGCGCAGAATATATGCTTTTCCTGCACGTCCTCTCCGCCTGTCTGCATGTCTCATGCATGTCGCTGGAGAAAGCGCCCACAGGAGGCGGGTCTATGAAGCAGGTTAGCCAATTGCTGATTAAAGATATCAATGTGTGACATACAATTTAGCCAATCAGTGTACTCAAATAGTTTCAGCATGCGTGTCTCCCTCAGGAATAGTCTCTACAGGCGAGTGCGAGCACGAGCACTATTCCTGCAAGACCCGTTTGAGAGAACTTTGGCAGAGAAACTGCAGTGAAAGAGCTGATCCCAGATCAGCCTGAGACAGCAGACTAGCGTGAAAGGGAAGCAGTACATGCAAAGCTTCTCTACTAGCTGTACACCAGAAAGGTTTGGCTAGCTGGATGCAGTCATGCTAATGACTTATTTAGCTTTTTAAAACAACGGGGACAGATCCAGCATGGACAGTTATGGGAGTGAGGGATGAGGAAGTAAGGAGACATGAGAAAACCAGGGCACACATGGATAACTCTGTCAAGCTAGTAATACTAGGCAAAGTGAACATATTTTCTTCTACATAGTTGTCCTCTGTCTCATTTGCTTAACCTGGTCATGAAGGCATCAACATTTAATTGAGTAAATGAAAATGTGTATTTGTTGTGCTTAATTTCTTTGTTTGATTTGTTTCAATTGAGACACTTTAAGTCTTCCATACTTCACAGGAATATGTTGTGCAAATTACAAGAAAGGCCCATGCTCATAGGACTCAAATCTTAGTGGCCATTATTGCTTCTTTATGGACTGATTATCAGTCTGTACTACTGTCAGGATACAGTGACAGTTTGAGCAAATATGACAAAAGCGTCATATTTATTCAAGTTAATGACTGTACCATTTAATACTGGACGCAAGAGCTAAATCATAAGTTTAAAAATAAGTTTTTACTTTACTTTGTTTAGCTTTCTTATGCTTGACTGATTTTATAAATGAAAGTCCACATACAGAGCAGTTTGCAAAGGCTAAGTGCATTTATTCCATTATGAAACACCTGAGCATAAATACATACATTAAAGATATTTGTTTGCAGAACCCTTGATTTGTCTATTTTTTTAATTCCTGATAAAAAATCACACTAATTGATTAACAATGAGTACGCTCTATTACTACATGAGGACTTTTCTGTCAACAATGTGTGGCATCAATACCCTTAAAAACTAAATATCAAAAGATTGCATCATGTAAAAATATTACTGTTACATTATGAAAATAATCTTGTTTTCTGTTGTTTTGAGCCATAAAATACATTCATTTTTCTTGAGGGAGACTTTCATAAATATATGGCTGTTGTATAGATTATTGTTAAGGCGTTTATTATACATTTCCAAAAACAAGGGAATCACTCTGCTGGATAACAACAGTATCTGGAGTATATGTTATATTGAGACAGATATACAGGTTTTGTTTAAGTCACGGTCAGAAAGAATTTAAAGTTGGCTGTACTCAGAAAGCAAAGCAAAAAGAGATATACAGTGTTAATTAGTGGGCTTAAGAAGTGCTGGAAGATGGATTTTGTTACCTTTCAACGTAGCTAGGCTAGCTGTAACCTTTCAACATAGCTAGGCTAGCTGTAACCTTTCAACATAGCTAGGCTAGCTGTTACCTTGCACAGCAGCTGGATTATCGTGATGTCACGGGATCACACGAGAATTGGAAAAATGCAGAACTTCGTGGAAACAGAGATAACATGTAAACTCAATGTGTGCTTAAATCCACATTCCTCTCCCCCAAGACACAAACATCTAGCTGCCATTTTGAGGACATATGGAGGACAATAGATGGTTTATCATATTCCTAATAATGGGAGGTGGTGGGTGGAGGTTATGTGGCAGATGGTGGGCAAGGGTCATTTCCCAGGCATCAATCAGATGGACATTCAGTCCTTTGAACACGGCTCTGAGCACCTTACTAGCGTGCTGCACCAAGAACCAGTCGCTATTGGATAACGGCACAAAAAGGTCTAAATATCTGGGGTTTGCGGTCCCGAAGACGACCAGCGTGCCTGGAGCCCTGTCCATCAGCTGCACCACCGCGCTGCGGATGTTCTGTAGCCTCCTGATGTAGATCTCCATGGGGAAAGAGCCGAGGTGAGCCCAGATATTGTTGCCTCCTTTTAAGTCATCTAGTTCATTGGCAAAGTAATGAAGTTACTTAGTTAGTTGTTAGTTAGTTGGAGTGGCCTAGTCAAAGTCCCGACCTGAATCTGATTGAGATGCTGTGGCATGACCTTAAAAAGGCGGTTCATGCTCGAAAACCCTCCAATGTGGCTGAATTACAACAATTCTGCAAAGATGAGTGGGCCAAAATTCCTCTACAGCGCTGTAAAAGACTCATTGCCAGTTATCGCAAACGCTTGATTGCAGTTGTTGCTGCTAAGGGTGGCCCAACCACTTATTAGGTTTAGGGGGCAATCACTTTTTCACACAGGGCCATGTAGGTTTGGATTTCCCCCCCCCCCTAATAATAAAAACCTTAATTTAAAAACTGCATTTTGTGTTTACTTGTGTTATCGTTGTCTAATATTTCAATTTGTTTGATGATCTGAAACATTTAAGTGTGACAAACATGCAAAAAAATAAGAAATCAGGAAGGGGGCAAACACTTTTTCCCACAACTGTATATATATATATATATATGGTTATATGTATTTTTTGGATGTGTAGAAATATGCTAACGGTATTTACAGGCATTAAACGTATGAGTATTATGTGTGTGTGTGCTCATTTGCAATAGTGTTGCGTGTGTCGTAGAGCAAAGATTTGAATCTCCGGGTGAGGCACTCACGCGCTCCCTGTACAAAGAGGAAGCTCTGATTCACAGTTGGTTTAGCTTAAACTTATAACTAGATGTGTTGTGAAGCGGGTGAGTCCGTGGGATATTGTGTAGCAACAACAGGTGGAAAGCAGGAACAGCATCTTCTCTGTCCCTGAGAACGGCTGGACTCCCACACACACAGTGGCCCCCACCCTGGCATGTGTGTGTGTGAAGATAACGACTCCCTGTGCAGGAGAATGTCAAATTCCTCAGAAAGTATAAGAAAAGAGGGAAATGATAGAACAAGGCTCACAAACACAGAGAGGAGGGATGCGTATTCCGAGCCCTGACTTTGTGTCTGTTGCTAGGGATACTTAATCAATTCTTGTGTTGTGTGAAACCATAGATCTATGCATTATATGCTTTGATGCTTGACTTAATAAATTGTTAATACTTATAGATCGTCTACCGTCTTCTGTTCATCGAATGTAATTCCAATCAAACGATCTGCGCAGGGTCCTTCTGAAGGTGTAGTCTTTTGGAGTCAGATTATACGGTGGGCTATTAGCCCGAGGGTAAATCCCCAACAGATGCAATTCCTCTTACAATGAAATGGAAAATATTTGGTAAATAACAATTATTCAGCTTTTGTTTAAATGAATTATATTTCAAAGTGAAAATCTGCATTGCACTGAAGTGTTGTCCACTCAAGTGCTGTATATTTAAGTACAATTTTGAAGTACTTTATCATTGTATGCAACTTTGTACTTCTACTCCACTTAATTTATGTGATATATCGGTAACACTTTATAATAACTACACACTATGAAGCATTAGTTAAGTATGAGTAAACACTTAATTCATCATTTATAAAGCATTGTTCCTACATTAATAATTCATTAGTATGCAGTTCATAACAACAGTTATAAATGTTTTATTCTTGATTAATAAGCCCATCTATTATGTGTTTCATTATTGCATTTTCATACTTTATAAATGATGGATTCCCCATTTGTAAATGAAGTATTATATATTTTACAAACCAATTATTAAGGAGTTGTAGATGATTAATAAGACAATTTATAAAGTGTTAGTAAATGTTTAATAACTTATTTAGATGTACATTATTCATGCATTTATATATATAATGGTTAGGGACTATGTTAATATATGCTTTATAAACGCATATTAATACTGCAATTCATGATTAATTCATGATTTATTAAGGTAGTTACTACTTGTTAGTAAAGTGTTTTATGTGAGGACTATTTATGCCTTACAAAGCATTTATAAATGAGATTGAAAGGCCAGCAGTGCCTCAAAACACATTTTTGAACAGAACAGGCAAAGAGACACAACACAAAGTGATCAAAAACATATTAATATTTATTGCAAGATACAAGCAATATACTGTTAAATACAAACCTCATGTAAGAAACAAACAAAGACATTCTCCTTCAGGAGAACATGGCTGGATACAAAACATTTGTAAATATACGACTGGAGCTAACCAGGAGCTTTGCATATTAGTTTGCATTTACTTATTTAATTATTCATTTTAACCAAGCATATCGATCTCCACTGTTCGTACTTTTCTTCAGTTGCATGTCCCAATGGCAGCCGGCCGAATCTGCTCATTGTTTGCAAAAAAGAAATCCCGCTTTCCATACGTCATCAATGTGAGACGGACAAAGGAAAAGCCCGCTTCATACGTCATCAACTTGCGACAAATGTTTCGCCAGGAACTGGTACAGAAGTGCACTTACGCGATGGAAAACTCCGACCTAAGTTGAAAGGCTGTGCGGACCCGGGCCAGAAATAATGACTGCTGACGGGCCTCCAATGGCCGTCTGTTTGTTTCTTATTTTGCTGGCACGTAACGTTACACATTATGGAGGATGAGTACCAGCTACAAGGCTGGCCCAACCACATGTGAATATGGAGAAGCAGACCATACTATGGAGCATTGCCTTGTCTGCCCTCTACTACCCAACCCTTGCAACTCAAAAGACCTTACAGCCCAACTATGTCCAGCGCTTTCAGCATCTCAGGGCGGATCTCATCCACCCCCGGCACCTTGCCACCAAGGAGCTTTTTGACTACCTCAGCGGCCTCTGCCAGGGATATGGGTGAGCCTCCCCCTAGATCTTCAGGCGCTGCCTCCTCTGCAGAGGACATGTTGGTCGGGTTTAGGAGTTCCTCGAAGTGCTCTTTCCACCACCGCCCGATGATGTCCCCTGTCCGGGTCAGCAGTTCTCACCCCCCCCCCCCTGCTGAGAACAGCCTGGGGTAAGCCCTGCTTTCCCTTCCTGAGCTGTCGGATGGTTTGCCAGAACCTCCTTGAGGCCAACCGAAAGTCCTTCTCCATGGCCTCCCCAAACTCCTCCCATGCCCGAGTTTTAGCATTCGCGACCAGCGCAGCTGCAGCCCTTCTGGCCTGCCGGTACCTGTCAGCTGCTTCGGGAGACCCCTGGGCCAACCAGGCCTTGAAGGTCTCCTTCTTCAGCTTGACGGCTTCCCTCACCTCCAGTGTCCACCACCGGGTTCTCGGGTTGCCGCCACGACAGGCACCGATGACCTTCCGGCCACAGCTCCTAGCGGCCGCGTCGACAATAGAGGCTTTGAACATGGTCCATTCGGATTCCATGTCCCCAACCTCCCTCGGGATGTGTGAGAAGTTCTTCCGGAGGTGGGAGTTAAAGACCTCCTGGACAGGGTCCTCCGCCAGACGTTCCCAGTTCACCCTCACTACACGTTTGGGCTTGCCGGGTCTTTCCAACCGGTTCCCCTGCCATCTGATCCAACTCACCACCAGGTGGTGATCAGTTGACAGCTCTGCTCCTCTCTTCACCCGAGTGTCCAAGACATACGGCCGCAAATCAAATGATACGATTACAAAGTCGATCATTAATCTCCGGCCTAAGGTGTTCTGGTACCAGGTACACTTATGAGCCACCTTATGTTCGAACATGGTGTTCGTTATGGCCAAACCGTGGCAAGCATAGAAGTCCAATAACGAGATGCTATTCGGGTTCAGATCGGGCAAGCCGTTCCTCCCAATCACCCCTGCCAGGTTTCTCCGTCATTGCCCACGTGAGCGTTGAAGTCCCCCAGGAGAACTATGGAGTCGGTAGGCGGCGCCCTTTCCAGGACCCCTCCCACCGACTCCAAGAAGGCCGGATACTCTGAACTGCTGTTTGGTGCAGTCAAGTAAATGTAATGTACAAAGTACAAATTTCGCTCTGAAATGTAGCGGAGCAGAAGTATTAAGTAGCATATAACAAAGGTAGTAGAAGTAAAATAAAATGTCACAAATACAGTATATTAGAACGGTTACTGATGCTGATTCATGATAAAATAAACTTCATATATACTTTGTTTAAGCGTTTCATGTGTCTTACCTCAGCAGAGATTCATTTGGAGATTCTGTTCATCACAGTGTGATCCATCACTTTATCTCACAGGTTTACAATAAACGTTGTTCTCTGTGCTTGACTTTCAGGAAATTAATTTAGGGTAGTGACAGCAAACAGCACTGTCACAGCTAAAGATAAACATAGAATCTCATGTTGATGACGCCTTCTCTTCTTAACCACTCCCATGAGCCAAAAGAGCACAGAATAAGCAAAGAGTATAGGGGCTTCTCTGTTGAAGCTAATATACCTAAATTGAAACAAATACTAAAACAAAGAACATATAGTGATTATAGTGTCCTCAAGCTTTTCTTAACCTTTGTACGACTGTCACTTCCATCTAAATAGCTAAAAGTATATTTCATGTGAAGTATGGAAGATTGAAACTCCCTAAATTAAAACAAATCAAATTAAGATATGAAGTTAAATGGATATATATATATATATTTGTATGCAATACCTCTTATAATTAAATGGAAAATATTTGATAAATAACAATTATTCAGCCTTTCTTTAAAGACTAAATTAATTATATTTCAAAGTGAAAATGTGCATTGAAGTGTTGTCCACTCAAGTGTCTTTAGTTACTCATTACTCTACAGATTAAGATTGTACAACATATGAAAAGCTAATAAAACAATGCATTGCTAAAGATTAAACCACCGGGTCTGAACCTTTCTGGCTTGTCACCCCCCACCAAAAGCGGTCACTTTTCAGATGTTTAGCCATTCTACCGTTTGAGCCCTAAAGAGGTCAAACCATCCATGCTACTCAGTAGCTATGATGTAGCTACAGAGTAGCTGCAGCTTAGCTAGAGGTTTTTGACCAGTAGCTGGAGCAGCCTGTCTGCATTTAGTTTAATGTGTTTATGCTGTGTTGTTTAGCAGTCCGACTGCCCTCCACACTGCTGGCCCCGCCCTCTAGTTTACATACAGCTTGAAAATGGAAAATGTCAAATGGCTCTATACAAAAGGATACATGCCAAGAATATGTCAAAATTGCATTTTTTTTCCTAATTTTCTTATAGATTGGATTCCGTTTCAAGAAGACATTTTAGTCTGAGCATGTAGCTGTTAGGTTTTCAATTAAAGTATTTACTTTTAAGCTTTTCTATTTTCCATTCCAGGATTTAAAATTTCACTTTTCATTCTCAAATTGCAATTTCACATTATCAATTTCTTTTTTCAGTTTTCTTTTTTCTTTTTAACATTTAAACATTTCTTGATCAAATTGGAAATGCATACAACAATGTGTATTTGTTGTGCTTTATTTCTTTGTTTGATTTGTTTTAATTTAGACATTTAAAGTCTTCCATAATTTACACAACACATTCATAGGAATGTGTTGTGTAAATTACAAGAAAGTCGCATGCTCATAGGAGTCAAATCTTAGTGCCCGTTATTTGCTTTGTTATGGACTGTTGCCAGCAGAGAAATTATGTTTGTGTCATAAACCACTTCTATGCCAGGCATAGCCAGGGACTTGTCAACAGAAGAGTCAACAATGTGGTGATGGCATCAATCTTTTCCCCTATTGTGACTGAAAAGAAACAAGCTAGGCTCATGCACTTACATTTGAGTTATCCACAAGAAAAGGAACGGATTCTCTCCGATATTTAAGGGTGACAGCTTCAATAAAGAACAAACGTTTATAAACGTTTTTAAACATTTATTTACGTAATTCTAGACACCATGTCCAACAAGCGGTGCCTCCTCCAATGTTTTTGTTGTTGTCATGACTTAAGTTAAAATCATGTGTATATATGTGTGTGTGTGTGCGTGTGTGTGTGTGTGTGTGTGTGTGTGTGTGTGTGTGTGTGTGTGTGTGTGTGTGTGTGTGTGTGTGTGTGTAAAAAAATAATTTATTTTTGTAAGCACCTTTTGTTTTTTGGTCTCTTGTTGTACATTTCATACAAACATACAACTTTGTTACAATAAGGAGAGGAAATGTGATTGGTTACTTATGTGAAACTTATCTGTCTCTTTGGTCCTCCAGCGAATTTATAGTGACATAGCTTTTTTATTAAATTGGTTTCGCAGTTAGAATCCTTTTGGGGCTCATAGAGACTCAGTGGTACTTAGTTGAGGCCTTATTTTATAACTTCTTTGTCTTGGTACCACTTATTTTCCCACGG